>NC_054701.1:26727747-26908473 GCF_016097555.1 Gigantopelta aegis | reverse complement strand
GAGCATTCTGATATGAAGATATACCGAGCGAAAGAAATAAGGGAACACTTGGTATTGTAGACCAAATATCGGTCACTATTAGTGTTATAATATCTGTATATAGTACAGTGATGTAATGTGCGATTGAATGTCAGTAATATGAGGATGAATGTCAGTAATGGTTAACTTCCTGACATTGTGGATGAGGCTTTTGGTTGCAGTCACTCTTTCCTATTAGTGTTGATGTGATCTTATATTTCTTTCCATCAGTATATAAAGAAATCATGAATAACAGCAGTTTCCACCATATACAAGAATGTATAGCTTTGGTTTTGGTACGATAATCCTGTGTTTTAATAGGTTGATCCTGTATTGTGTTTAATGTGTGGGTTTTGGCATTGTATGGCCAATAGAATGTTATGAGCCACTGGTGTCTCACATGAAGTGATTCTTGACAACTGTTGCAGAAAACATCTATTTAATGCTTACATGTTTCTACCAGTTTATTCTATATTTCTACCATGTAAATATATAGGTATGTTATTTTGAATGATTAACAACTGTCACAATATTTGTCATTTGTTACATACTAATTGTACATTTAGAAATAAAATAAATTGTAAGGTATTTCAAGGTATATAAATATGATTATTACAAGTAATGTATCTGTAATATGATTTTTTTTTTCTTATGTTCTTAATAAAACATGTATAACATGAA
Organism: Gigantopelta aegis; assembly: GCF_016097555.1. Lineage (NCBI taxonomy): Eukaryota > Metazoa > Mollusca > Gastropoda > Neomphalida > Peltospiridae > Gigantopelta > Gigantopelta aegis. The sequence continues at coordinate 26,907,774 of NC_054701.1, read as the reverse complement.
TCTGTTTGCGGTAACCTTCAGTTTGAATTAGCGAGTATATGTATAAATATAAATATACTTTTATATACTTTTTGGATCTAATTCACTAACCTCTAACAACTTTCTGATCTTGCAGTACAATACAAAAGTACTTTTAATGAAAGTGTGATGTGGCTTTGATAATTAGGCCCCAGGGCAATTCCACGAAGCAATCTTAGCACTAGGATCACTTTAAGTTTATAACTACCTTGTGCACTAAGATGATCTCAGCACTAAGATTGCTTCGTGGAGTCTGAATAGGGCCCTGGGCCCCGTTCCACAAAGTGATTTTAGCCCTAAGATCACCTTAAGAGCACAGCTACCATATGCACTTAAGGTGATCTTAGGGCTACAATCGCTTCGTGGAACGGGGCCCTGGTCATTAAGAAGTAGTTCTTAGAAAATTCAACAATATATTTAGAATAATCATCCCAAGTTATTATAGTATATATATTATTTAACTACATGTTAAATGTGTTAATTTATTTATGTATAATGCACCACTTCAATATGGATTGTATGACTTGAAACTATATATTGACATTTGTTATGACAAATGCTGTATGCAATAATGGCAGTACCTTTTCTGCTGGTCGTATTAGAACCACTACAAAATAAAATATGAAAGCAGAGTAGTTTGGAGTAAATATTTTGTCTATTGAATATTATGAAAGGCTTATGTGTTATTCCATGTGAATTTTTAGTGTTGTCATACATTTGCCAATCCCACTGTCATACATTAATCCAAGTATCATGCATTATAGTATGCTAAAAATCTCCATTTAATAAATCACACTGAATAATAACAATTTATATTTCTTAATTTGTGTTTGACTTACGCAATATATTTTTTAAGAAAGGAAGTTGTATGTTACCGACATATTACTTATAACAATATGCATACTTAAAATAAAATAGTCAAACAAATTTTTAAGAAATCCAAAGTGCTGTTATGAAATGATGCCGAATATTTAACCAAGTTAACTCAAAGATAATCTTAAAATTTTGTTATAAAATGATTTTTTTAAAAAGAGACTATTTGACCAAAATAACAGCCAATATATCTACCAAGGTGACTGATTTGTAAATCATAAATGCCAAATTGTCCAATAATGCTATACCGTAAGAAGTTATGAGTGCCCGCTGGGATACTAAAAATGTAGATCGCCTATATTCTGAATTAATCCAGTGCAAACTGTGGCTATAAAATAGCAATATGGGGTCTTTTATAAAGTTGGTAGTTACATTTTTGTCAAGTTTGATTCATCAGTTTTATATGATTTTAATAATGAAGATAGTTATCGTAATTTTGTGATGATTTTTTTTTCTGAAGCTTTCCTTGGCACCTCAGTATGTTGACTACATATTTCCTATCAACATTATGACCAAATGTTTTTGTTTGCTAAGATGAGTGATTTCTAATAATTTGTAAAATTGTAGTCTCTTACGCAGTATTACGTTTAATGCCTTTTTTCTCTTTTTGTTTGTTTGTTTGACATTGTTGTGATATTCTATTATGTTGTGTCAAAATGTTTATAAATGTGTAAATGGTATAGTACTGACGAATTCTATTTGCAAAGTGCTTTATATATCTTGTCAAGATATGACTGATATAGATGAGATTTATTTCTTATTTGATTATCACTACATTTTGTTTCTGATTTTATTATTTGGTTATTTATGTGAAACTGAAATTCTTGAAAAGGAAACTGATATTGTTACAACTTTCTTTTTCGAATTATTATATCAGCTTTTCTGATTATGAAAAATTATACTTAAGACTTTTGTACAGTGTATCAGTCAAGATAAAAATGTTAAATATAATCATTGTTTCTGTTTCTGTTCACATCTAAATATCAAACCACTTTTTAGCTCCACCATGACATTTGACAGCAGAGCTTTTCTAATACCAATTTGTCTGGCATCCGTCTGGGTGTCCGGCAACTTTTCTTTTGAACTCTCTCTTCTACAGTTTTGACTGAATGGTTCTGAAACTTGAAACTTCTGGGGCAACCTCAACTAATAGATATTTTTAAGAAAATGTATTTTAAAATTTTTTAATAAATGTTATTGAAATTGAAAATTTTAAAGTCTACCTTCTGTTAGACTTTTGATCGAATAGTTCTGAAACTTGGTACTATGATTCTCTGGGGCAGTCGTCACAAACTAATAGAGATTTTGGAAATTTTGAATTTGTGAATTTTTATAAAATATAACCATTTTAAATAGACATTTAACATTCAAAAATCTATTTTCTCCAAGAGTTTTGATTGGATAGTTCTAAAACTTAGTATAAATATTTTCAGTGGTAGTCTTCACAAACTAATAGAATTTTATTTTTTTTAAATTTAATTTATATTAAATGTTTTTAACATTTTGATTGAAAATTTGAAAGTCCATCTTCTCTTAGGGTAAGTCTGAAACTTTATACTTCGGTAATAGTCTATGCAGTTTTCACAAACTAATAGATATTTTGAAAAGTTTGAATTTTTATTAAATTTAAATATTTTAAATAGAAATTTAACATTAAAAAGTCAAAAGTCTATCTTCTAGAGTTTTGATTAGATAGTTCTGAAACTTCGACTAAGCATTCTCGGGGGGGCTTTCTTCACAAAGAAGTAGATATTTTGAAATTTTAAATTTTTATTAAATTTTAAATATAAATTTTGACATTGAACATTTAAAGTCTTGTCTTCTAAAGTTTTGATCAAATAGTTCTGAAACTTAGTACTATTATTCTCTGGCAGTCTACAAACTAAGAGATCCTCAGCTATTTGAAGTAGCCTTTTTTATGACTTTCAAAAAAAAAAATGAAATCATCATCCACAATAATTAACACAATGCTGTCAAGAAAACAGGTCTGGGCATCTTCATCTCAAACTTTTATGGGGAAGAGGCTTGCAAATCCCCAACAATTCTTGCTTCCTTTTGTGAGTTCAACTCATTTGGCTTTGACAAACTCAAATTGCCATTTTTAGAATTTTGTGACCCTCCATTCACAAAATCTTGGATCCACCTTGGCGCGCGCGTACACACACACACACACACACACACACACACACACACACACAGAGAGGAATGAATTTTCTAATGGCAGTGTCGTCAACTTCTGCATTAAAGCTTTACGTTAGATCAGTTTCTCCCAAAGTACAAGTCCTGGATCAATGAAACTTAGTTTATAGTTGCACCTATGGATGTTCAGAGTTAAAACATTTTAATTAAATTTCTTTTGCATTTAGCTTAATGCTAGTTTGAAACGATTTACAGTTGCCGTATGGATGTTCAAGTTCAACTGTTTGTTTTTAATATATATATATATATATATATATATATATATATACACACACACATGTATATATATATATCAGAGATGGGGTAATCATAATCGATTACATGTTTTCATTTAATCGCAATCGTAATCGATTACATTGTTTGAGAATGTCATGTAATCGCAATCTTAATCGATTACATTGCTAATGTAATCGTAATCAGTGATTACTTTAATGATTGCTCCTAATTATTTACTAAACTTAGATGTATTTAGCATCAACACCAGTAACAGTGCCTATATATCAGGGGCGGCACAGACGGCTGAAAATGTTCTTACACGTAATTTGAAAGGCGAGTCTGGCAACCCTGAGCCGTACCACTATTGTTTACACTGTGCCGCCCCTGTATATATTTGTTTTTATAATAAAATACTTGTGTTCCTCTGAATGCATATACAGCGTTATCATGGGTCTGAATTCAACTAAGAAAGTTAGAAACCCGTGACAATATCTCGTTTTGTCACAGGTGTGAAAGTCCACCAATGGTACTGTGGAAAACTTTCTTTTCTTTTGTTAGTGGTTACGACTGCAAACGGGCAACCAGCCAGTCGTATCAAGCTTGATTCCATGGGCAGTCATCCTCACCCTGTCGCAGACACAACCACAAATAACGTAACTAACTGAGCAAACACCCAGTTGAAAGTAGTCTATCACGATAAACCTTGGTTTATTTTCCTTTAAAATAGCTTAAAATATTAATACGTCTGATAAAAATTCCCGAAAGCTGATTTTAATAGATGTTCTACGAAATGCAGCGCTTCTAATGATACCAAAATAAACACACCCAGACCAAGATACTTTTCACTGATACAATTGGATCCTTATAATATGGCACAAAGCAAGCATGACTGCAAATCGATTCTAAATAATAGTCATTTTTCGAATGTTCTTTTTTCGTTCTTTATTTCTTCATTTATAGATTTTTTTAAAATAATAATTTATTTTAATTTGTGGATATTTTCTGACTCCGTAGAGTGTAATAATGTGCGCACCTTTGTGTGCGTTTAATATGGATATTGTAAATGATATATATATATATATATATATATATATATACACACAGTAGTATAGATCGTAGACACTGAGAGTCGTCAACTACTGAGCGTCTACTGAATATATAGCCCGAGTACTCTGACTGTAAGAGAGCTAGACGGACATTTGGACATAAACACGCTCTCATTACAGTCAGAGACCAACCTATGTCTTTTTTTGGCAATTCCTGACTACCAAACGGTAGGCAACGAGTCCCGCTCTAATACCACAACAATCCTATGTTTTACGTCAAATACCTTTACATCAATCATTTTCGAGTTAAGTGATACAAAAAAATCCACATATTAATCACTAATACACATACTACAGAAAGAAACCCGACAGCACCCACATTCAGCTACGCTTCGTGACACTCCGTCGCAACAATTACAAAGCTCGGCGATCTATTTGGGTCGCCAGAAAAGACATTCTGTGCAAGATAGACGAGCCTCTCTCCACTGGCAAGTCGCGCAGAATGTTAAAATTTAATGGGAATGACAGACAGTTGGTGCTTACGTCATTTGAAGACTGGCTTGCGTCTCAGTAATGTCCGTTACCGATCAATAAAGTTAATGGCCGACTTCAAGAAGTAACTATCATGTTGCTACTAGTACTTTTCCTAGATGAAAGTAGTTGTTTATGAAGCATTTTCGGGGCGTTTAAATGCTGATTACTTCGATTTATTTCTTGTTGTGTTCATAGTAGTGTTTCCAGAGAAATGTACGTTACAGATATCGTCTCTGAATTGAAAAGAAAAGACTTACAGGACGATTACTGATATTTCTAAAACAGTGAAAAGCATAATATTTTCACACTTTGAGTTTATTTACATGTTTTCTTGAATATTTTATTTCATGACTTAAACCACTGTAATGTACGTTACATTTAACATCAACAACATTTTACCTATTACACTATAATATAATGGGACAATTTGACTTTTAATGCTGTCCATCTAGTCTACGTATGTGTCAGCTATCGATTTGAGATAATTTTGATGTCAAACTTTAACAGTTAACTGATTGCAACAATTTAAAAGCAATATTAATTAATAAAGGCCTTAGCATTCACAGTTTTAAAATAACACTTAACTATAACATTCGTACACAGCCTTTGTTATTTGCGTTGCGTCGTAATCCATGTTACCTAAAGCTACAGAAGAGACTCACAATTGCAAACATGGATGCGATACGTGATAACATACATAAATTGAAGATTGTACGCAGTCACACATCGTTGGGTATGTGTAATAACGTACATTACTTTAACAGATTTTGAGATATTTGTTCACATTTGCTTTTGAAAATTTGATAATAAAGGAATTGCATTTATATGCTGATATTGTTTTGTCTGGTTAATATAATACATTGTCTGTAAAAATTAACATGGACAGCATACATAAAGTTAAGTTTAATTTTGAGAAATTGTATGTGCTAAATGCAACTATTTATATAGAATGAGCGTACAACTCTGCTCAGATTTTGACACAGCACGAACTACTCTGCTAACTAGACCCCCTGCCACTTAATATTTATTTTAATTTACCGAATATCGAAGATCAGACAAAAGACAATAGAATCTGTTACACTACATGTACTTTATTAGATAGAGTTGTAGTTTAGTTTTTTGATGTTAGCGATTAATATTTTATGTACTTTATTTTTGCTGGTCAACCAGACTATGTTTTTATTATTCATATTATTTTGAACATGGAAATAAAGTTATTGTATTGTATAATTCATGTACGGAAATAAATAAATGATTGATTGATTGACTACGAAACCGACTGGGGATTCGTGTGAATTTTAAGTTGCGTGAAAGAAACAAAACTTCACGTAAAATATTGGTAATTGACGCGTGCAGTGAAACGTTCACTGTTGCATCATAATAAATGCGCAATTATCGTCTGTTCGCAGCGACACCTATAAACCGTTTCACACAAGAACTGTTTCCACGTCGTCTGTTGACTTGCAGCTAAATTGTATGTCTGTGCGTATCACAATTTAGGAACTGGTTTTCAAAGGTGAATGGAACGAACGAAGGAAGTTTGACAGAATGGAAGAATATGCAAGAGATCCATGGTTTGTATTGAGTATTAAAATGTTTATTTGAATATAATATGCAAGGACACATTCCTGGAAGTATTCTTTACTGAAGTGTGGCTTTCTTAATGCTGTGTCTTAAAAACATTACCACTGACTGACATGGAAGGTCACGAAGGCCTATAGTAACAACGGCGCACGTGTTTTATGTCAAGTTTCGATTTGTCACGTATAAACTATAATTGTATTTTCACATTTATTTCTTTAAACACTATCAGTGGCAGTTCAAGTTTATTGGACTAAGTCTAATGATGTATATTAACAAAATGAAAATTGTTTTGTAACCTGTTTAATAAAATGTTGCTAATTTAGTAATTAAATTATTCATTTATTGGTTTTTGTTTGACATGCACATGAACAATTAAAATCTTAAAGTTAAAGGTCCACGCTTATGGCACATTATTAATACATGGTATATAAAAAAACCCATAAACATTACAGTATTAAAAATAAAAAACAAAAATATCATCCCAATTATTAATAAAGTGACTTTGTAAAACGCTTGGGGGAAAACCCCACTGCTCAGTCGATTTGACTAGATTGATGCATCAGACCTGTGATGTATCATCCGGCGGATTCCACACAGTGACATTCTGTTAGTAGATCAACATGTCAACAGCAGAGAATGATTTTTCGAAAAACAGCTGATTCTTAACAGCTGCTAGTTTAGATAGACATTTTGGTCTTATCACATTTGTACATCTGCTCTAAGGATACCTCGATTGGTGAGGCAGTTGTATATGAGCACATTAACCTAATTACCTACCTACCTGTGAGAAGCAGGACACAAGGTCAGTCCTGACTTTTGAAAGTGGGATATAAACATTGACTTTATTAAAATATGTGTTCAAATCAGAACGCATTTAAAACAACAAGCAGAATAAATAACATTATTTTATTGCTTAACATCACATGAAACAGGGATCTGAATTTATTGTTTTAGATAGATCGGTATGATGCAATGCAGGTATGAACACATACAAATAATAATCCAATTTATCTTGCTACCTACATGTGTTACTACAGGTGTTGTTCATTGTTTAAGCCTTCATAGAGGCACAATTATTTCATAACACTTTCTGTGGTGTCCTAATTACTGGTAGATATGTGTATGTATGTATATATATGTGTATGTATATATATATATATATATGTATATATATATATATACAAATTTGGCACGAACAATTCTGTCATTCGTCTGTCGGTTATGCAAAACCAATATTAACATAAATGACGGATCGTTCGTACAAAAGCTGTAATCGTTCGGCAGAAAATAAAAAAAACCTGTGTGTTAGCTAATATCATCAATGTTTTGGAAAGCTTCATGTGGTGGGAAATTCCTGACCTAGATGTACGTCATATGACACATGCTTGATGGTAATGTTCTAACCAACTTTCCATCCGTCGTTCAACGTGTCCAGCTATTTTCTTTATGACTACCTCACTTTCGTTATAAAACACTACCTACATTGGCACGCCACCAACATATTTACAATTTGCTGACATTTGCAGTCGTCATGATATTCGGTGTTTGTAAGCACGTCACTGAAGTTTTATGAGTAGTTTCTTAGAATATTGTATTATATACCGATGCAATTTAATGACACTGATGAAAACAAAATATGTTTTGAAAATAAAAATAGACATGTGTCATCATAAGTGCACAAGACGGGGAAATGCTGGAGCAAAACCTCAAATTCGGGTAAAAATGGTAGAGATAATCGGGCAAAATGTGCTAACCTGAGACCTTTTTACCATAATATATTTCCATCATTCTACCCTCAAAATTAGTTGTAATCGTTTGCAACCCTATAATCGTGATTCATTTGCAACCCTATATAATTTTTTGGTAGTAATACTAATATGAATAAATGATGTTATCCAGATTCGGGCATTTTCGTTTAATTCGGGCAAAAACCAGCCTGCCCCCTACACAAAAGGGAGCCTTTATGCCCATGGGTGTCATGAAAAATCTCTCTCACCGCTACTCCAAGCCAATCTGAACAACTCGGCTGATTAAGGATTTCCTGCGGAGTTCAACACTTGTAGCTTCTTCCAGACTGATTCGAATCTATTAATAACAAACGCAATGACATTCTAGCGACTGTACCTAGTGTCGGGACAAAATGACCACTATTAACCGTGCAGCCTGTCACAAGAGCATGTAGTATTATTAACATGCACCGCGGGGCGCGAGATGTCGTGACAATCGTTTTCTCGTTACTATGAATAGCATTTTACAGAATTATTCCTCATTTCCAACGAATCGAAATTAGCTTAATTTTTATTTTCGTCTGGCAGCTTTCAAGTTGGTCCTAGCACACAAAAAGTATATATATATATATATATATATACATACACACACGTACTGTATTTGACCGGAAATTAGCCCATGTCTTTGAATAAGCCCCCCTCCATTTTGATAGCATTTAAGAAATAGGCCCTCATTGGTAAATAAGCCCACCCCCAAATTCAGTGCCTTATACATAACACGAAACTGCAAGTTTGTTCAAAGTTCATTTAAATGGTCATATCTCCTGCAGATAATTAAACACAAATGTAACAATATTTTACCACCAGTGAGATTTAACTGTCTGACAATAACAGTGTATAACATTGTTTTCAATTTCATGCCTGCAGTATTTCTTTGAAGTGCTCAAGTCTGAACTAAAACCAATGTCTATTTTTACCACCACACTGGGTCTGCAGTTAATGCTAATTAGGCAAATACCTTATTCTGATTGGCTAAGAACAATGACCGAGATTGACAATTCTTTGTAATGTAAGCTGGCTGCATGTGTCGGAAACGTGTGTATAGGCTATTAAGTTTGTTGTTAATTGCTGTTGTTTTAAGTCTTCTCAGCATTAAATTTTGGATGTAAATAAACAGCACTGGTAAGTAATTGTAACATAGAAGGTGTGTTTCTGATAACTAGATACTAGTAGAAAAACCCAATTAAATTAATTAATAAACAATTATTATTTATTAATAACAAATGGAACACTAACAGATGTGTTACTGAATGTTTTTTTTCTTCTTGCTAGTTCATTTAATTATTATTATTTATTTTAATTTAATTTTTTTTTTCTCTCAACAAAACTAGCCCCTTGTCTGGGAATAAGCCCACCCCATGCTAAGCTCACAATGAGTTGTCTTGGCCCCCTGGGCTTATTTACGGTCAAATACTGTATATATATATATATATATATATATATATATATATATATATATATATATATATCTTCAAAAAAAGAAACGCAAAAGGGTACAAATGGGTTATAACTCCGATTTTATGTTTCCTACCGGTTCATGCTTTGTGAATATAAGGTCATTGCATGTCCCAAACACATTCCCACGGTTACATTCGATAAAACGCAGCTACTGTACAATAAAGTTCCAAAATGTGAATATTCGCAAAAACGCAGCCACGTGCAAACCATGTCACCACTGCACGTGCGTTGTCTGCATGTGCAACATGAACACCGACAGTATAAAAGTGCAGCGTGTTCGCTTGCCTGGCCTCTGTATCTGGCCGACAGTTGACAATCCAGGACATGCCACGTCTCAGTGAACCGCAGAGAAACAATGCCATCGGCCGACTAGACGCAGGCGAATCCAGAACGGCCGTTGCCAGGGCATTCCATGTGTCCCCAAGCATCATCTCCAGACTGGGGGACCATTACCAGCAACATGGATCAACACGTGACCTCCCTAGATCTGGTCGACCACGGGTCACTACCCCCGGGCAGGACCGCTACATCCGGGTACGCCACCTTCGGGAACGATTGACTACTGCCACCTCCACAGCCGCAGCAATACCAGGTTTGCGCAGGATATCTGACCAGACCGTACGGAACCGCCTACGTGAGGTAGGAATTCGTGCCAGACGTCCAGTTCGAGGTGTCATCTTAACACCACAACACCGTCGACTCCGACTGCAGTGGTGCCAGATTCATCGACAATGGCCTCAACTGTGATGGAGACAGGTGTGGTTCAGTGACGAGTCCCGATTTCTGCTCCGACGTCATGATGGAAGATGTCGCGTGTATAGGCGTCGTGGTGAACGTTATGCGGCAAACTGCGTGCAGGAAGTGGACAGATTCGGCGGGGGTAGTGTCATGGTGTGGGCAGCCATCTCACACACTGGCAGAACTGACCTGGTCCACGTGTAGGGCAACCTGAATGCACAGGGCTACATTGACCAGATCCTCCGGCCACACATCGTTCCAGTTATGGCCAACGCCAACGCAGTGTTCCAACATGACAATGCCAGGTCTCACACAGCACGTCTCACAACGGCTTTCCTACAGAACAACAACATTAATGTCCTTCCTTGGCCATCGATATCACCGGATTTGAACCCAATTGAGCATCTATGGGACGAGTTGGACCGACGCCTCCGACAGCGACAACCACAGCCCCAGACCCTGCCCGAGCTGGCAGCAGCCTTGCAGGCCGAGTGGGCCACCATCCCCCGGGACGTCATCCGTGCCAGGCAGTTGTCAACACACGCGGAGGCCACACCCGGTATTGACTCCAGATGACCTTGACCTTGGTGGTGTGTCCTATCACTTGCTCACAATGGACTAAAGTGAATTGTGAACAATCCTGCAACATTTGGTAATTATCGGACTCACCATTCAATAATTAAATCAATTCTCCAAATGTTACGACAATGTGGTTTTGCGTTTCTTCTTTTGAAGAGTATATATATATATATATATATATATATATATATATATATATATATATATATATATATACATTCACATGGGCGTACATAGGATTTTGAAAAATAGATTGCAGAGATATTGGGCATATATTTCTATGTTGAGTTTTGAAAAGGGGGGTGGTTCCAAAATAGATTGCAGAGATATTGGGCATATATTTCTATGTTGAGTAAATATAATAATATCAGATATATTAAATTATAAAAAAAGCGATTTCAGGGGGGGGTGGGGTTGGTCACCCCCCCCCCCTCATGTACGCCCATGATACATACATACATACATACATACATACATACATACATACATACATACATACATACATATATATATACATATATATGTATGTATATACATACAAAATTACATTAAAAAAAAAAAAAAAAAACTACTACCAATAGTTAGTTATTTAATAATGACATGTTTCGGCATATTGCCTTTTTCAAATTAACAATAAGATGACGTAACGTCATTCTCATCATGACGTCATTGAGACAAACAGATTATTATTTTATTTTTTATACACTCTCATTTCCATTATTGTAATATTGTTTTATCAATTTGTACAGGATCTGCGTAGATACAACAGTAGTCTAAAAACAGCAGGTTAATGCATTGAAAAGTAGCCGTCAAAACAGACATTAGACCACTAACTATATATATATATATATACACATACGTACGTACATACATACATACATACATACATACATACATATAGATATTCATACATCAATACATACTAGCCAGTGCCAGGTCTGCCCACTGTTTCATGCACGTAAGCGGGATCGACCGCGTAGATTGTAGGCCCCATGCATATGGTTGAGTTAAAAGAGCTTCCTTTTTATGGAAGCTTCGATAGCTCAGAGCGTATTGTGGTTAGTCTTGCAATTTGCGGGCGAATCGGTGCCACAGGTTCGAGTCCCAGCAACGGCATGGGACAATTTGTGAGGCCAGAAAGGATTTAATTATCCCCTGCGCCAGTGCGTTAATATCTATGTATGTAATAGTCAACCTCGACATACATACAAAATATAGATATACATATATATGTATATATATATACATATATCTATAGTGTTCTCGCTAGGTGAAAATTAAAGGAGGGTGGCTGCTCGGCACCACACCCTTCAAAAAACCCCACCCAAAAACAAAAAACACCACCAATAAACGAAAAGCAAAAAAAAAGGTGGGGTGGGGGAGTAGTTTGGTTACCATATTGTTGTGTGTTGGTAGACTGAGAAAAGACATACTCCTTATTTTGCCTACAAAAAAGTGCAAAGGGGTTTATAAAAAGACTCGTCTTTTAATTAAACCGAAGATGATATCGGTCTGACATTCATGGGCAGTTCCGGTTTTGCTGTGATAAAATATCGCCAGCTGATAAAGTAGTTTCGTTTTTGTAAAGACGGTGTATATATTATTTAGCTTATTTAGCACTCCAGATAATGATAAACACTGCCACTTCCGTTGTTTTTATAAGCGTTCATATCCCCTCAAAATGAAAAGTTTACAATATTTTATGAAGAACTGCTGAATAAACAGAATAACAGAAAGTAAAAATCATCAGTTTCAACCAATTATATCTGCAACTGAGGACAAAATATCAAACGATCGTTAGTGGAAACAAAAGACAGAATGACCATTCTGATCACGTGACAAATTTGGCGCCAAATAAGAGGTGTTTTTTTCAATCGGAGATTGCCGTATCCATAAAAAATAAAATATTTTCATTGCTTACATAAAATATAACTTTTATTGTGTCTATCAAACATACAAATGGATACAGATATTGGACAAAATAGAGGCTGTTAAAAATACTGTTAAATTACGCTTGTTTCCTTTGATGTCCAGTGTGCAGACTGATCGTTGTTTTTTGTGAGGAAAAAAGTGCATTTAAAAATAGCAGAGATAGGTGCTGGAAAATAAAGAGGGGCGCTCAAAAATAAAGGAGGGCGGGGAACGTGAAAGGGCGGCAAAATGGAGCAGCGAGAACACTGATATATATATACTCTTCAAAAAAAGAAACGCAAAAGGGTACAAATGGGTTATAACTCCGATTTTATGTTTCCTACCGGTTCATGCTTTGTGAATATAAGGTCATTGCATGTCCCAAACACATTCCCACGGTTACATTCGATAAAACGCAGCTACTGTACAATAAAGTTCCAAAATGTGAATATTCGCAAAAACGCAGCCACGTGCAAACCATGTCACCACTGCACGTGCGTTGTCTGCACGTGCAACATGAACACCGACAGTATAAAAGTGCAGGGTGTTCGCTTGCCTGGCCTCTGTATCTGGCCGACAGTTGACAATCCAGGACATGCCACGTCTCATTGAACCGCAGAGAAACAATGCCATCGGCCGACTAGACGCAGGCGAATCCAGAACGGCCGTTGCCAGGGCATTCCATGTGTCCCCAAGCACCATCTCCAGACTGTGTGACCGTTACCAGCAACATGGGTCAACACGTGACCTCCCTAGATCCGGTCGACCACGGGTCACTACCCCCGGGCAGGACCGCTACATCCGGGTACGCCATCTTCGGGAACGATTGACTACTGCCACCTCCACAGCCGCAGCAATACCAGGTTTGCGCAGGATATCCGACCAGACCGTACGGAACCGCCTACGTGAGGTAGGAATTCGTGCCAGACGTCCAGTTCGAGGTGTCATCTTAACACCACAACACCGTCGACTCCGACTGCAGTGGTGCCAGATTCATCGACAATGGCCTCAACTGCGATGGAGACAGGTGTGGTTCAGTGACGAGTCCCGATTTCTGCTCCGACGTCATGATGGAAGATGTCGCGTGTATAGGCGTCGTGGTGAACGTTGTGCGGCAAACTGCGTGCAGGAAGTGGACAGATTCGGCGGGGGTAGTGTCATGGTGTGGGCAGGCATCTCACACACTGGCAGAACTGACCTGGTCCACGTGCAGGGCAACCTGAATGCACATGGCTACATTGACCAGATCCTCCGGCCACACATCGTTCCAGTTATGGCCAACGCCAATGCAGTGTTCCAACATGACAACGCCAGGCCTCACACAGCACGTCTCACAACGGCTTTCCTACAGAACAACAACATTAATGTCCTTCCTTGGCCATCGATATCACCGGATTTGAACCCAATTGAGCATCTATGGGACGAGTTGGACCGACGCCTCCGACAGCGACAACCACAGCCCCAGACCGTGCCTGAGCTGGCAGCAGCCTTGCAGGCCGAGTGGGCCACCATCCCCCGGGACGTCATCCGTACTCTGGTTGCTTCAATGGGCAGGCGGTGCCAGGCAGTTGTCAACACACGCGGAGGCCACACCCGGTATTGACTCCAGATGACCTTGACCTTGGTGGTGTGTCCTATCACTTACTCACAATGGACTAGAGTGAATTGTGAACAATCCTGCAACATTTGGTAATTATCGGACTCACCATTCAATAATTAAATCAATTCTCCAAATGTTACGACAATGTGGTTTTGCGTTTCTTCTTTTGAAGAGTATATATATATGCACGCATGCATACACACACACACACACACACATATATATATATGCTGCAAACAGTCACAATTTCCGTTTTTTGTTTCTGAATTCCGAAAATTGTCGTAATATTCCAATTATAGATGAGGCATGTTCGGAAGGGAAAATGTTTTTTATTTGTGTTGGTGCTTTGTGTTTGTTTCATCGGTAATAAGTAAACACATTGTAAGGCCAGTCGTTTTTGATTAATAGGTTTATGGATCCGCCGAAGTTCATTAAAAAGCCCCGCTAGAAAAATAAAAATGCAAACCTACTTTTTTTTTCTTTTTTTTGACCGCCGTTCTGACCAAAAAAAAAAGTAATTCAAGGATATTTTCCCCAAAATTATACTTGTCAAATCATATTCTGTCTTTGTTAAATTATTTATTCAGAAGTACGTTACGTTTTGACTTTGCTGTGTACTGTGCGGGTGCACAGGTGCATGGCCACCATCTTGTTGTTGTTGTTATTGATACTTGTGGAAAGCGGCTATATGTCGAAATCAGAATTTCAAGTAGCAGAATTGAACAGTTTATCATAGTATGTCTGTATCAACATCATAAATACATATCAAAAGTATAAATCAATAAGCATCTATGTATAATACAGTATTTATCTGCCTGAATCATGTGAATGCCAAAGCAGTAAAATTACGACATATGCAGACCAATTTCTGTTGAATCCGGGTCGTTTCGCCCTAAAACCATTTCGAACCCTATGTTGTTTCGCCCTTAGACCCGTTGGTTCGTTCTAAAATCTTATTCGTACGGAGTTGTTTCGCCCCAAAAGTGAGTTGATTCGCCCCGATTATATATTTATTAGTGTAATTGTTTTGAAATAACATGAATATATCCACATTAGTTATTTAAACGAGATATAAATACTGTAAAACCCGGGAAACAGAATGGTAGTGAATGAGAAAGTACATGCAACCACAAAATCCATTTGCAACATATATGTGTGTGTGTGTGTGTTCATGATGAATAATCTGGATTTGAATTGTTTTGGGGGGTTTTCCCCGACAGAAAAAAATAATTAAAAAATGGATCCAAAACTTTTATTTTTATTTTTATTTCGACCACCTACATATATTTTGTGGGAAAAAAATCCGTAAACCATTTAATAAAAAATAGGTGGCCTAATAGATCATGTTGGCATTGATCGTTTTAACTAGCTACTACCAAACGTCTTGAGTTTACCAGTGGACATCCGAGTGTATTAGGACAAAATAAAATAATTCAGTAACAGCAAAGATAATTCCTGAGTTGTATGACTTGAATTAATTTAATAATATAATTGCTATTACTTTTTGCTGCCACCTTTGTGGGGGTGGGGGTGGGGGTGTAATTAAAAAACCCAAACCCCAAACATTTATTGAATGATGACCAAGTTGGTGTATTTTACTGTAATGTTTATCATATGTAATTATTATCTTTTAAAAAGTATTGTTAGCCAGAAACTTGTGACAATGGCTTCTAAATAAGGAATCCCCATTTAAAGGGAGTTATCACTGGCTCCCTATCACTTCTCTGAGGCTAGTTCAAGGAGAGTAATTTTTAGCTCTCCTTAACAAGAAGTGAATTTTTTTTTTTTAATAGTAAGTTACTGCAATATGATTAAATATCTTACTGCAATATGATTAAATATCTTAATGGCTCCTCATAATCTAAGGGGAGGTATGGTGTTCAATGAATGAATAGGGTAATGTCTTAAAGGGACATACCCTAGTTTTTAAACACTAAGGCATATTTTTTTACTATTGGAGCCATTTTTGACAACTGATTTTATTGTTTCGATTATCCATTTCCGTACATTCGAAGTGTTTTTGGTCATCCTAGTGTTTTTAATATCACAAAATGCGTGTCTCATATTTTTAAAAATGCACGTGAGTCTGAGAAGTAACAGCTATGGAGTCCAGTTTTAATCTCGTTTTAGAGGATATTTCACCATTTCAAAGTCACAGACTTATGTTTCACTCAATTGTAA
The DNA here is from genome assembly GCF_016097555.1 of Gigantopelta aegis. Classification (NCBI taxonomy): domain Eukaryota; kingdom Metazoa; phylum Mollusca; class Gastropoda; order Neomphalida; family Peltospiridae; genus Gigantopelta; species Gigantopelta aegis. Next base: position 26,891,050 of record NC_054701.1, on the reverse strand, counting down.
CTTTATCCAAATGTTTTACAGGTTTGTAGATTAACTAAACTTAATTTTCATGGGTTGAAACTAGGGTATGTCCCTTTTAATGTTGCAAAATAATTAACAAATAAGTTAAAATTGAATGTTCAACTTTTATTTAATTATTTTTTTCTAGTCCATGGAGAATAGTGGATGACTGTGGTGGTGCATTTTCTATGGGAGCTATTGGAGGAATGCTCTTTCATGGCATCAAAGGTTTCAGAAATGCACCAAGTGTAAGTATCCGTCCATAACCAAAAATAGTATCTGTATTGTGGTGGACACCCTCAACTGTATGACTATTACAGGCAAGATGTCTTCCCTGAGATCACATAAGCAGAGGCACTGTATAGCATGCAGTACATTCACATATTCATATTTTCCATCATTTTGCACATGTGACTGACTAGAAATAATAAAACAACAGGAAATAGCTTTGATTGAGACTGAAAATGACTGCTTTACTTTTTATTTTTATTTAAGAAATACCTGGGAATTTTTAGTTAAAAAGGTGGTTTGGGGCTGAATGTCACAGTCATTTTGTGGAATTGATATCAGTCTGTGACCTCTAATTTGATAATAAATTTAACCGTTTTACCAACAACGAAAATCAGGAAATATTAGGATATGAATCTTAATTCGTTTCGAAAAGAAGTTGTAGTCAATAAATGTTGTGATTGGGAATAATGTGCCCAAGTAAATGCTAATTTTCAGCCTTACAATTATTGTGACTATTTGTTCATCTTGTGTTAATGTCAAATTATACATTTCATGTTTTCAATTTTTAGGGAAATTACAGGAGATTAATTGGAAGTTTCGTATCATTAAAGGAAAGAGCTCCAATAACAGGAGGTAAGTTATCTGTATTTCCATCAATTTTATCATTGAAACAGCAAATAAATATGGTAACATTAATTATTTGGCACAGTTTCAAATGTATCTAAAATTTATTGTAAATCACTGACTTTTCAGTAATTTAATTTAATTTTTTTTTTCCAATGTTTGAAAGTGGTTAAAATAACACAAATGTTATGTTATTAGTTGTTTCGTGAACTGTTTTAATAAGAGTTATGTAAATAAAATGTATAGACCATATATTAATACGTCTTATAATTTCAGGAAATTTTGCTGTGTGGGGTGGCTTGTTTTCAGCAATAGATTGTTCTATGGTTTATATCAGGAAGAAGGAAGATCCTTGGAATTCAATAACTAGTGGCGCTCTTACGGGAGCTATACTTTCTGTCAGGAGTAAGTTTCATCAAGTTTTTCGGTTATTTTCACTTGGAACAAGATATAATATTTGAAATTAGATTTGCAGTTTTATACTAATACAAAATTAAGTAAAAATGTATATTTTCATAACCAAGTCAGAAGAGAATTTTGTTTTAAAACTAAATATAAATTACCAAAACAATTTGAGCAGATGCTCCACTACTTAATAATGCACATGATAGATAGATATCTAGTTTAACATGCCCATATACCACTAGGGTTTCGAACAAGCCCATCCGAGTCCTGCCTCCGATAAGACTCTGGATTGGGGGTGGGGAGGGTAGAGTTAAAAATGGGCAGACTTTTGAAAATAGCAAGTAGTAAAAAAGTTAATAGAATATGAAAAAAAAAAAAAAAAAAGTTACAAGCGAAAAATAAGAAAGAAGAGAGGATCGGACTATTTAATAATATTAAAAAAGAAAGTAATTTCGACATAAAATTTTGAACGAAGGTCTAAAAGTTTTAAAGTCCGATCTATATGTCTACGTGAGTGGCCTCGTTAAGGCTGTATGGGTGCACAGCTTATAGGGACGAGATGGGTTGGATCCCGTCAAAAAAATCCCTAAATTGACAGTCATTAGATGTTGAAGGTGTAGTGCTGTGCAGAAATACAGATCTTGAGAAGCCGGATCCGTCTGTGCTCAGGCCTTGAGACCAGTCAGTTGTTGTTTCAAGGTAACACGGTGAATGTAAATATACTATCAGATTAATACTATATACCTCAAAATTAATTAAGCATCACTTGAATTTTATTGCAGCCAAAGAGATGCCTAGAAGTAGTTGTCTGTGTCGACATGGTTTAAATCAGATATACTGGGTATTTTTCGAGATGGCGTGAATAACTTACTTGTGAGAAGCACAGAAGTGTGATTTCAGCTCCATGGTTAAGGGCACTATCCTGAGTTTGTTATCATTGTTAAGATGTTGCTGACTAACAAAGATGTTTTAATGACTGAAATACATATCAAATAAATCTTTTCAGATGGTACAGGAGCCATGATTGGATCAGCTATTATTGGTAAGTAATTTTAACCATATTTAGCTTCTGATATAAGCTGTGATATACTGATTCATTGCTGTTGAAAGTTAGCAGATGAAGGCAATACTTTTATTAGCTGTACACTAATTTATATTTAGTTTGTCACTCATTTGTGACAGTATCTGTTTTGTTAGTATGACCAGTTTGATGTATTTCTGTTTGTGCTGTTTCGAAAGTTGTTCAACTGAAGGGGGACTATATAAGTTGTAGAAGCATCACGAGGGGTATATGGGTTTTTATGTACCCTCTGTGTGTTCTTTTACCCCGAGCCGACATGTTAAACCATATAGCCAAATAATCAAAATAACGCCAGACAATAATTGTTAACAATTTATTAACGGAGCCGTACCACGCGGACGCGAACGAAACCACTTGCCAGTGACGAAAAATAGTTCCATCAATAAACAAGTTTTTAACTTCAAATGTTTGTAATACAAAATTCTTTGAAACAGATATTAATAAAAACAAAACAATTTTTTTTTTTTTTATCAGAAATGTATGTAGTAAAAAAATAAAAATATTAAAAATAAAAAACAAAAAAACAACTGTTGCTAATCGTGCATTAATACAATAACACCACGACCGTAATTAGGTGGCCCAGTTCAACATTGCAGCTTTTAAAAGTATTGAAATAGTGTATTTTATAGTAAAAATAAAATTAATTATGTATACTTGATTGATTTTCAATGTTATTTATAATCTAATTATTGCTTTAGCATTAACTGGGGTGGCTGGAAACTGTTGGAAATTACAGACAGGGTATAAGATAATTTGGCTCCGCCCACGGGTATAAGGGATTTGTCCAACAGCAAACAACCAATGAGATTAAAGAATTTTACATGAAGGCGAGATAATAGTTTTTGTCTCCATCTATATGTAGTTTGACCAGTTTGATGTCTTTCTGTTTGTGCTGTTTAGAAAGTTGTTCAACTGAAGGGGTACTATAGTTTTTGTCTCCATCTGTATGTCTGTTGTCCATGTCCCACACTATAGGTTTCATCCTTCTGTCGGTGTGTGTGTATGTGTTCCACATATAATTTTCCAAACTTGTTTTTTCAATACTTCAAGATATTGATCTGGAATTTTATGTCTATCTTTAACATACCCAGTTGCAGATCAGATTTGACTTTCATGGTGATTTGCTATATATTTTTTACAGCGTTACAGCTCTTGCAATTAGGAGATACAAAAATGTGTTGGGCTAGTAGGGAAATGTATTGTTTTAGCAGTACTCTCAGAATTCTTATTCAAATTGTATTATTTATTGATAACTGAAAATAGAGAGAGTATGCAGCTATTGAAACAGGTTGTTTATCTGGAATATGGGTGTTATATTCTCGTATATGCACAGTGAGTACTATGCATAATTTTCATGAGTATTTTGGATTTTCTTTTAGGTGGTGTTCTACTCGCTTTGATAGAAGGCATGGGTATCATGTTCACACGATTTACAGCAGAACAGTTTAATCCAGGTAACACCTGATGGTTCTAAACATTAATGTTTTGCACCGATCTATAACTAAAGAAATAACAATGGAAAGCAATATTTGTTTAACGACACGTCAGCATATTTTAAACTACAGCTATTTGGTGTTGAACATGGTTATTTTGACACTTGGTTGAGTTTAGAAGGAGGAAATCCACAAACTGCTATTCATACTGAAAAGCAGCAAGGAATATTTTATGTGCACTTTCCCATAGAAAGAACTAGACTTTATTACACGTATTGGTAAAAATATCTTGGTACATATCAAAGTGATACGTCCCACTGGAACGCCAAGTAGGACTTAACACTTCAACATCACATGACATCATCGATTGGTGCACTACAACCGTGCAAGACAGTCAACCAAATGAGTTGAGTGATTTAAATTAAAATCGATTTTGGGTAATAAATATTGATATTAACTCGCAACCATCTCGTATCATATTTATGTCCTTTGTGAAATAATTTTCAGTGTCACTTGCTAAAGCTTGTGACGATTGAAAATGATTTCACTTGGGACATAAACATGATATGGAATGGAAACTTGTTTAATATCCTTAAATATGTCCTTTGATATATCAGTTGTGGGGCACCGATTGGAATGGGAAAGAACTGTGTTGAGAAAAAGTAACCGTAATATTCTATGTTAAAAGGTTTCTACTGTTTTTTTAAATTTCATGTTCTGAATTTTTAATATATTTTTTTTTCCGCAGCAAACCGAATGGTAATGGACGATCCAAATCAACCATCGGGTTCACCAGTCCAACAAGGCAGCATATTTGGTGGAGCACCACAGTATCAATAACACTGACTTGAAGATTTATTCTAGGAAGACTAAACCATGTGTATTTATTAACAGTTTTTATCAGCAGAAGATGTAATTCTGCTACAGTGGACACCTATCCCAAAATATCAAAACTATTGTTACTGATTTTTTTTGTAGAAAAGAGAGACAACTTTTGGAAGTTTTATGATGGACATGTTTTATTAACAATGGATGCTAAAAATCTTTTGTGTTTAACATCAGCTTGAAATGTTGTTTTTTCTTTATATCTTTGTTGAACAGTCCAAGAATGTGTTTATTTGTGTGTAGTTGATGTGATGACAGTGTAAAAATTAATTTTTCTGTTTGTGGTGAATATACATTGTTTTCCTGCCAAGTTTGAAGATGTCTAGCTCTAAATGTTTCCCATTTATTGCTGTTTAAAACTATTAGTTTGTAGGTAAAATGTTGAATGTAGTATGATTTTGAATAATTCTTTATTTGAAATCCGGTGAAAAATGTCACACCTAAAAAAACATTTAAAATGTTCTTTTTACTATTATGTAATGCTTACTTTATACTTTAATTAAATAGAAGGTTTCTTTTTGTTTAACGACACCACTAGAGCACATTGATTTATTATTGATTGGATGTAAACAGTCAATTAGAGCACAGCTGAATTTCTAGTCCAATGGGAGCTTCATATTTGGTCACGTGAAGTACATTTATCTCCCGATAAAGTACTTCAGACATTCACTTTATAAGCGGTATTGCTGCACAAGATTTTGGCTCTGCTCTAAGACAGTTAGAGGACGAGTAACAATACTTTATCGGCGTATAAAGTTAGTGTCGCACGAGAAAACGCTCGGCTAACACCTCGCCTTTGTTTCGTGCGACACTACCTTTATACGCCGATAAAGTATTGTTACTCGTCCTCTAACTATTACATAGAAATCTGTGCATCTTATAACAGATTTCAAAACAAACGTACAAAAAATGGGCAGTTTTGGTGAACGAAGCAGTATCCACTGAAAATTGCCACCTGGGCCCATATTTTCGAAGCTCTTAGTGCCAAGAAATAGTAAAACCATCGTAGGGTGCGACGTCACAACAGCACACGCCATAGTGACATCATAGCTTATGCTAATTTTACGATTTTGTAGGCTAAGATTGCTTCGAAAATATGGGCCCTGTCATCTATTGATAAACACACTAGTGTGTAGAGAGGGGGGGAAAAAAAACTACCTTGTTTTTGCTCTCGTCTGATGGTTCATTATAGAATTCCCTGTAATCTTTTTTCTTTTTTTCATCTAGTCATCAAATGTGCAGTAATTTAAGCAGACTGTGCTTGGTACAAGAATACATCAGTTGGCTTGTTTGTATATGTATGTTTCAGTTCATTTCATTGAAACAAATGGATCATATTTTCGATACACGAAAAACTAAAATAATTGTGTACATTTGTAACAAAACTATTATCATTTGAAAAATGTACACACTGTCTTATCCACATTATATTTCAGAAACTCATTTTATTGTAAATGCATCTGTTAAAATTTTATTAGAAACCATTTATTATTGTACATGTTGGTTTGTTTTCGAAGAATGTAAATATGTCCATAAAAATAAAATATAAAGATTTTTTTCTCGTTCATCTCTCTATATCTTCAGCTAGAAAATTGAATTCAAATATTACAGAACAAGGATAACAAAGGCAAATTAATAAATTCAAATTTTATTTACTACTAGCATTTATATACAAATGGAATACGTTTTTAAGCTACAAAATTACAGTTGTGTCCCAGCACTTTTCTTGTGAGAAAATGTATATTCAACTTCATAAGCTGTTATGCTAAGCTACAAACTGCCAGCAGAAAGTACATTAACTAATGGGTCATATGATGAAAATTGACTTGTAAGAGTGCTCAGACTAGCAACTGGACAGTCATAGAAGTGGTGACGGCAAAAAGTTGGCCAACTTTCTGCAGGCAGTTGGTAGTATGACACCAGCATTACATATTCTCCTGTTTGCAAGACTGGCCAAAAACAAATGTCTTTTTTATCCAACTGTTTCACCTTTGATCTGTCAAAAAGACTGGGCAAACATTTTAATGGATGAGAAATTAATTAGGAGAACTTGGCATCACCCATCTCATCATGATGGCAGTTTTGTTGCCAAAGTAAAGTTTTTATTGTTTAACACCACCAGTAGAGCACACTGATGAATTGATTATCAGTCAATGAATGTCAAACATTTGATAATTCTGACAACTCTTTACATGTATTTTCCTACAATACGACAGGACAGCACACACTTGCACCTCATATAAACACTACCAACTGAGCTACCTCCTATGCCTGCCATATTCTGTTGCCAAGCTACATATCAAATTATTTACCAATAAAATGATGCCGCTTGTGCATCATGGAACCGAATTCTCCATTTTAAAATGACTGAGTTTATGACTTCGTTTTCTTAAGTATTTGAAAGCCATTATTTGTTATATTTATGGGTTTTTCCACCCCAATAATGAACAGCTGCTATTATCATTACACATATGCTACAACACTTGAAATCATTTTATGCAGCTCACTATTGCTTAAGATATATGAGCATGAAGCAACCCAGGTTGGAAATGGGTTACCAACTATACATATTCTCTCTGTTTATAATAACACGCTGGCTGGGGCTCCGTTCATCTTCCTGTGATAGTGTCACCATCACCCAAAATACATAGCCATATCATCCCTGTGTTCCCTGGATGATTGATTTACAGTAGTGTGGAGTATTTAGTAACTGTCACCAACACTAAACAATTGACTTCCTCTCGTACATGAAACTTCTTGACGGATCTGTTGGGAACACTTTTTGGCACTGTGTCATCAGTCTTTTCAAACCCTAATATTTAATGAAAAGAAACAGATGTTCATTATATCAACATTAGCACACTTGTAAATATTTAGTTCTAAGTATAAGTTAAGCACATCACTGTAATGTAATATAAAAGTTTGTTTTGTTTAATGACACCATTAGAGCACATTGATTTATTAATCATCGGCTATTGGAGGTCAAACATTTGGTAATTTTGACATATAGTCTTACAGAGGAAACCTGCTACATTTTTCCATTAGTAGCAAGGGATCTTTTATATGCACTATCCCACAGACAGAATAGTACATACCACAGCCTTTGTTACACCAGTTGTGGAGCACTGGCTGGAACGAGAAATAGGCCAATGAGCCTACTGACAGGAGTCGATAGCGCAGAAGTCAAGCACTGTACCACTGAGCTATGTCCTGCCCCATAATGTAATACATGCCACTATTTTTTAAATTTATATTACTGCCAAACAGTATGTCCATACTGACACAAAACTGCTTGGTATTTCAAGAACTGAACATTTTATACGTACTTTACATTTTTGGCCAAAGATTTTCAAGTAAACCACTATTTACACAGAGTATTAACATATTACAATTTTGACATTTTTGAATCGATTTTATGCAAAAATTATGTGGTATTGATTAATTTTTAGTTACCAGAAATACATGTAAAAATAGCGAAAAACTACACCTGAAACTTTGCACCTTTAAACTTGCAAAACAAAAATTGAAACTAATTTAGGGCCTACCAACTATTTGTCCAGGCTGCAGGTAACTGTCTAGAATAAAAAAAACCCAGATTCCTGGAACATCATCTATTTTCCAATATTAATTTTATATTGTACTATAAAATGCAAACCTGAATGTATTTTCTTTGTGTTTCGTCATTGAGAACATGGGCTACATATCTTGAAGAAATCTTTTCTCGACCTGTACGGGCGTGTATTCCAACCATAGTAACACCAATTGGCCAAGGAGCATTGCCAATAGCCATTTCGAGATATGCATCATTAGCCTGGAAAACAATATACATATATAATATAGTAGTCATTGTGTGTACTCCAAAACATTATCATGGAATATTTAGTTTTCAAAATTTGGATTAACAACAGTTGTTAATTTGATTGAAAATTGATTAGCAACAGCTATTTAATGTTTAGAATTGTGTTGCAATCTCTGACCTTGCATAGTGAATTGCTATGTGATACTAAATTATTATGTATATATATATATACAAAATCTAAACTTATTAGTATCAACAAGATCCCATGGTTGCTGAAATAAACTATAAGTACATCCACAGGCAATGATTTCCCTGCTTCTAGGAAATAATGCTAAGAATATGCACATCTGAATGAATACATATTTCAAAAGTCTCCATCAACTGCTTTAAGAATGGATGTAATATTAGATGGGAATGAATGGACAATGCTTAGCCTAATAAATATCTGCACTATATTGTCCAACAGGTAGTAACATGGATGTGATTTCCAGCCGATTATGTAAGCAGACACAAATAATACATAAACTAACCTTCAAATAATTTCGATCCATTAAACGCTGCACTATCATAACCAAACTCTCCAAAATGTCTTCATCAACATTCTAAAAATAAAAATAATGCTATTTTACAGATAAACAATAAAAATTACAAATGACAGACAGCGAGGTCAACTGACTTAGCATTCAAACATGAAATTATTTAACTGATTTCAAAGTATGTTTTGATCTACCATAATAAACATTTTAAAATCTATAAAACACATTTAGTGAAACCAATGTGAGTCCCCTAAAATGGAACATCTAAAGTAAAACGTACAGTCCGATATTACAATATTAATAAATATGGTGTCTCAGGCAGGGTTCACACTAGATCAAATTTTGGTTTAGCCCATTTTCAGATGTGTAGAGTATTTTCTTGAAAATTATATACAAACATTTTATTAGCAAAAGACTAAATGTTGTAGTCACTTTGTATAAAAATTAGCAATTGGTTAATTTGGCAATGAACAGGGTTACGCCCCGTGTCTGTGACAAAATGTGCTAGTTTGTTTTATCAAGCCACAGTGGACAGCTTCATAGCTTGGAAACACAACACTAATCCAGCCAATATTAACGAAGACCGAGCACTACCTTGTTTTTGAGTTTTCTGAACAATGGTTTGAGATAGCCCACTGTCTGCGTGTGATGAGCACTCTGCGTCTTTCCCTTCGTTGTGCGTTTTTCTTCTTCAGGCCTTTCATTCAGAGATTTACCCCACATCTTTATAACATACTGCAAACAGGATCAAATGTAATGTTATTTGTACTAAAGTTCGTTCACCACAAAAATAATCACAACATTAAAAAAAAACCCCAAGAAATTTCCCTTCAACTAAATAAAAATTATCATACAATGATGAAATACTGAATAAAATCACTTTCAAAATGTCTACTGACATAACATACAACTCCACTGATGAGACTTGAACCAGTAATGCTTAGTTCTGTCTACAAAAAGATATTCAGCTCTTTATTCTGCATACAAATAAAGGTACTTTAAACTATAATAATAATAAGGTGACCGGTTTATAATTATTACTCTGTTTTGTTTAACGACACTACTAGAACACATCGATGTATTAATCATCAGCTATTGGTAATTTTGACATATAGTCTTAGCGAGGAAACCTGTTACATTTTTCAATTAGTAGGAAGGGATCTTTTAAATGCACCATCCCATAGACGGGTCCGGTTTACAAATGCCCCAATAACAGATCGTCTTTATGACAGGTTTGATAGTTGCATACCTTAAAAAAACTCAGCATAATTTTCTGGTCTTGGCCAGGATCTCCTGCTCCAAGTTCTTTTCTCATTTTCTGAAAAAAATGTTACCAAGGAATTAAATATTACTCTAGGAAAAAAACTAATGTCCTAAAATACTGCATCATTAATACCTATAATTGTTAACCAATGCGATTTAAAGTGGGTTTTTTAAGGTCATTGACTTGCATAGTAATAATTATACAAATTGTCAACTCCAAGTTGACATTTATTAGTTATCTGGCCTGGATAAGCCAAATTAGCAAACTGATAATTTTTATACAAAGTGGCCACAACATTTATTGTTTGGCTAATAAACTACTCCTTATATTAAACACATTTTAATAATTTTCAACTAAATACTCTGCATATCTGAAAATTGGCTAATACAAAATTCATTCCAGTGTGAGCCCTGGATAAGAGACCTAAATGTTTCAGCAGAAGTTAAATACTGTAACAACACCTACTTTGTTTTTCACCTTTTATGCCAAGATAACAAATTCACACAAAAAATTCTTGTTTAACCACATACTGGTATGTCATCCTCTGTGGTTCCATCATCTTTAATAGACACGTCATTGGATATTGTCTGTCCACCAGTTGACTTAATAATCTCATTTAAATACTGAAGATCCACCTGGTCCATGGCATCTTTGAAGTCGTTGCCACCACGATGAGCCTGGAAAACAAAAATATGAACTAAATCAAATGCTTCTGACCACCTGCCTCCCAACCAACCAATATTTAGGCTTTCAGGTTGCAAATTCTAGGGATGGGTGGACAGTAAATGGTGGATGGATTGAGGGATGGAATAATGAATGGGTTTATGGATAGATTGATGAATGGACTGGATGGATAGATGGTGTGGATGGATGGATGGATGGATGAATGGGTTGAAGAATGGATGGATAGATAGATGATGGTGTGGATGGATGAATGGGTTGAAGAATGGATGGATATATGGTGGATAGATGGTGGATGGATGGCTAGATGGATGGATGAAAGTACAGATGAGTGTATAGATGGATGGATGAATGGAATGGATGGACAGATGGTGTGAATGGATGGATGGATGAATGGGTGTGGATAGCTGGATGAACAGATGGTTTTGTATGGAATGATGTTATGATGGGTGTATGGATGAAAGAATGGATGGATGGGTATATTGATTTATGAATGCATGAATGGATGGAAGGATGGATGGGTAGATAGAATAATGAATGGATGGGTGAATACAGGCCATAGGATTTCAAATTTCATGGTAAAAATTTTTTCGGTTCTGTGCCTTGTGATCATGGGAACCCATCGGAAACTGTTATTAGATTCCATGAAAACAAGTCATAGGAACCCATTTTTAATAACACTGATTTAAATTATTGCAAAATCTGTGCAGAGTCACGATTTTAAACTTGATATAAAGTTGATTTTTGACACGCCTTCTCACTATAGGCATGCTGTTGTGATTTTGACAGCTAAATAAAACTAATAGTTTTGGCATACGTCATTTCCTCCAATAATGAAACCACAGAATATAGTGGGGCCTATTCAATTACAACCTTCAGTACTCAAGCACATGCATGACATCAACTTTTTCGACTTCAGTGCCAGTAGTCCAAAGGTTAAATATTTTCTACAAAATTACATTTAAATTTATATACTATTTCTTGACCTCTATATTTAAGAGATACACTACAAATAAATAATTAAAAATGTGTAATGCGTTTGACTGAGCGAGTGTTCAAACTCTGATTCAGGTTTGACTGAACCGGAACAATGAGAAGTTTGATTAACACAACAATCTGAATTGGGTCTTGTGATTGTTTCAAACACACTCCAATACTGTGTTATAAGAAACATAATTTAAAAAAAAAAAAAAAAAAAAAAAAAAAATATATATATATATAAATAAACTGTTTTCGTTGAATAGTCGTACTTGATATAATAATCATGGGAAACAAAATTTTGGTTCCGTAATTTTACCGACATGCTACCAGAAACAATCATTACCGTGAAATCTGAAGGCCTGTGAATGAATAGATGGGATGAATGCTGTAGGAAAAGATGTGATGGATATATGGTGGACGAGTGGATGGTTGCCGAGTATTATGAATGGATGGATGATAGATGGTAAGTGGTGGTGGATGAATGGATAGATGGATGGATAAAAGGGTGTCTACAAAGTTTAACTAGCTTTACCAACGTTATTATTTGAACTATTGCTTTTTTTAATCCAGTATTGAAACAATATATATTCTTACCCTCTGATCAGGCTCCTGTGTTTCCAGTTTCTTCAACCGAAGGTAAGAATCAGAGTCAGTTTCACCAAACAGTCTAATAGGCTCACCTCGCTCTCTTAGCTTTCGTATCACCTTTAAAACACAACAAAATTAACAACACCACCATAAAAGTCTATTTATTATTGTAACAAAATAAATAAGAGAACAATATTAAATTATTCATCAACATGCATTGTGACATAACATTTAGAGTTTAAGCAGTAACAGAAAACCTTTAGTCTTCAAAAGATTACAGTATAATTATAATTGATTGGTTTTTCTTTTGATTCTGCTGATGCCGGATATGCCCAGTGGTAAAGCATTTGCTTTATGCATGGTCAGTCTAGGATTGATCACCATCAGTGGGCCCATTGTTTTTTTCTTGTTAAGCCAGAGCTCCACAACTGGTGTAACAAAGGCCATGGTATTTAGTATTCTGTCTGTGGGATGCTGCATATTCAAGATACCTTGCTGCTAATCAGAAAACAGGGCTAGCTCTGTCACTTGCCACATTCACCAATCGCAAATTTTATTTTAATTTGGCAAAAACATATTGTGTAATAATTGATATTTTGTTTGAAAATAGCAAAAGGTTTTGCATTTTTTGGATAACTAAAACATTTTAACAATCTGAATCACCTTGAAAATAGGTTCATAAGTAACTTTTCATAGAAAAATACAGTTATCCTTATGATTTTTGCTTGTTGTATGAACTGAAGTCAAAATATTTGGCAAGCCCATCCCACCAAAAAAGGAGAAAAAAAATGATGAGGTAAAATTTTAATATACCTATTTTTAGTTAAAAATAAATAATTTTTTTAATGACTACTTCAATTTTTTCATTCACTTCCTATAAACAAAATGACCCTGAACATTAGCAAGAATTATGCACTTACATCTTTCCTTGGAAGTAATTCAATTTTCTTTTCTTCTATTCTCTTAGCTTCAGTGTCATTTTCTTTGCTTTCCTGAATAAAAGTAAGGGTAACATATTTTAAAACAAATTTCTCTTAAGATTAATCCTTTATCAAAGCAGCACATTATCACTTTTACAATTAACATTTTGTTACTGATCAAGACATGCATATACAAAACATATGTTCAACCACAATTAATATAGAACCTGAATTATAAAAATGTTGATTAAAGTGGGTGGAAATCATAATAAATACAGCAGGTGCAAGTCATTAGTTTCTTTCAAATAATATAATTTAATTACCTACAGAATGATTATTACCTTTTCTTCCGTAACCTCTTCTTGGATATTGCTGTGTTTTTTCCAATATTCCTCTGCTTGCTTAGCTGCTAAATCACCCCTCTTAAAATATTTCTTGTTTGGTGCCTTTAAGTAAACAAAAAGGCAAATTAAAATATACAATTGAAGTTTAAACAGAATAAATAATGTCTGTATAACCAGCATAAAAGGTCCAGCAAAACCAAAAGAAATGATTAGGTGATGGTCATGTTCATATACCCTTTTAATTAATTGATACCCGAGAAATATCAGATTCACAGTACCGCAAGTTCTCAAAAACAGAACCAACTCTAAAACCATATTTGTTTTCAATTTGTGACACCACACATTCTCAGCCACTGATAGGACTACTATGTATTTATGGTGGGGGTTTTTAAGAAATAATAAAATATATTATTTGAAAAAAGAAAAAGGTAAAGAATTACTTTTGTACACAGTGTAATGAATGATTACAATTACATTGCAATGTAGCATCATACTGAATACTACCGGTATCTCAATGCTAATATATACAAATATATGTCATAAATACAACTTGTAATTGATAAACTTCTTGTAATTGATATAGTCTTCTAAATGATAAAAGGAAGGAAGTGTTTTAGTTAACGACACACTCAACACATTTTATTTATGGTTATATGGTGTCAGACATATGGTTAAGGACCACACAGATATTGAGAGAGGAAACCCGCTGTCGCCACTTCATGGGCTACTCTTTTCAATTAGCAGCAAGGGATCTTTTATTTGCACCATTCCACAGGCAGGATAGTACATACACAGCCTTTGTTACACCAGTTGTGAAGCACTGGCTGGAACGAGAAATAGCCCAATGGGTCCACCGATGAGAATCGATCCCAGATCAACCGCGCATCAAGCGAACACTTTACCACTGGGCTACATCCATGGCATGCCCAACACGCGACCGGTGGTCATAAAAACAGCTGTCAAAATTCACAGGTCCTGAGGAGTTATCTATCTTGAGTCTGTGAACGCTAGGACAATTGAACACGTCCAGTGTATTATGTTGACTGGTATTCATATTTAAGTTGTTATCACAATATCGAAAAGAAAAGAAAAACGGTCTAAATTTATGTAAAAGTTATTAGTGACATATCGCGCACATGGTTTCAATTTCTTGCTGTTTATAAAATATTTCTTTTAAAACATGTTGGACATTATTATTTAATGAAAATTGAAGATTTGTAAAGGATACATTCCTCGAAAATAACAGACTTTGAAGTAGAAGATGGATGGAAATAAACTTTGTGAAAGCATCATAAACAATGAATCATGGATCATGATGATAGGGTTTAAAAAATATTTTTTTAAAATATTAATTAAATCCTTGTTAACAAAAAAAAAATGTAGTGTACTGACTAACTATGATGTCCCCTAAAATAGTACACAAATAAAGAGTGTTAGATTAGTTATATTCTTACCATTTGAGTTGAAAAATATAGGTTCAAAGTTAAAGATTACAGTCACTGTAAATTACACGTTGGAAACTTGGGTCAGTAATGACGTTTTCTTGTTGTAAAGCTGGATGGATAAGACTAAGAGTTAACAATCAATGATTGAATCATACAATGTATCGTACCATCATACAATTTAGATCGACATATGTTTTCGATACTTGGTTTGTAACTGCATGTATCGAAAGATTATGCAAGATATTACGTCACGATCAGCCTGAACATAAACAACGAAGTGTCTTTTTCCTCACAATATTAAAAATGCTTCAAGTCAAGCTGCCAACTTTATGTTTTAATTATAATACCATAAATAATGTTCATGTTATCAGTTTTTCGTAATGCAATATTTTGGTACTAATGAAATGCCTCACATAGCGAAATCCAGGTATCACAAATCCCCGCGAAGTTATCGTCTGCAACACTGACATCTGATCTGCCAAAGTTAGACGATATACCACGTGATCATTACACTGAACAATAAAATTTATGGAAGGCTGGTTGGGTTACCTCTTATGTCATTCACAGCAAAGTTCTTTTCGGTAATTCTGGTGGGGGGCATGTTTACATGTGCATTAAATTTACTACAAATAAAGGTGGTTTGGTGGAATTAGATTTTTTGAAAATATATAGTTCTGTACCTCTGTCAGAGTACTTACGGTGACAATCTGAATTTTGGTGTTGTTGATACGTATAAGAAGAGGATTAGACATTAGCCTATGACGAAAACATAATATAAATATGTTTTCAGTGAACACTGTCTATTGGTCTGAAGATTATTCAATATTTTTTTACAAGTTGCAAACAGTTTATGATTTTATTTTCAAATGAAGATTTTGATGTAAATTACTGCACGGAGTATAGACCCTTCACTGCCATAACAAGGACAAAAATAGACAGCCAATGAAACTATCGAAAACATATGACGTTTGTGAAAATATAGCGGAGACACCTGTACGACTTAGCAAGTCCGGGTCGTTTCGCGCTTATTCCTATTCAACCCCGAGTCGTTTCGCCCTTATTCCCGTTCGCCCCCGAGTCGTTTCGTCCTCCATTACGAGTCGTTTCGCCCCTATTGTATTGGGGGTGGTATTAGTATGCAAAATTAGGTATATAAAATAATAATTTTACCCATAATTTTGTCGTAATAGTCACCTAACAGGCTACAAGGTTGTAGACTTAAACGTAAAGTCCGAAACAAAATGTTGACAACTACAATAAATTGCTCCTATCTTTATTTTTCGTTAGATTTTACCCACATTTTGTCAGACAGAAATCTTGAAAAAAAACAATTACAATGACACGGATTCCACATATTAGATGATAACCATGTCACCTGTATCGACTTCGCTGAGATCGGATAGGCCAAAAAGCATGTAATTTTGTGCCGGCTGCTATTTTGACTTTTTATGGAATATTCTACAAGAAGGGTGAAAGGATACGACTTAATCTAACAACCGTTGAACGTAATAAGGATTACATCTGTATGTGATTTTCTAAGGGGAACTCTTAGTTTGTACCCAAAACGAGTATATTCTCACAAAATCGTTTTAAAAAAGCATAAAATACATCAGGCCCGTAGGAACTGGGATGGTGTAAGGGGAGGGGTTCTTTAAAATATTGCACTTAATAACATATACATATAAATGGTGTTTATGGTTGATAAAGGGTTACAAATGGATAACCTTATCTGATTTGCAACGATCCTGTATGGGGGTGAAACGACATGGGGCGATCGGGAATAAGGGCGAAACGACCTGATACCTGACTTAGCAGGCAGTGTTTTTGGAGGAAAACTTGGCGTTCATAGGAAATTATCACTGTTTTTCACAATAAACTAATGTGACATGAGAAAGGTAAAGTAGTATTGTATGTACGAAATATTGTTTATATTATATTTTAATTTTTTGCTTATCGTATCAAAAACATATGATGCCAGAATAACAATGTGAATGTTTTTCAGAATTTTAATCATTAATGGCATTGATAATAAAAATAATGAGATTTATATGACTATTTTACAAATGTATATTTTTAATATCTTTACCAAAATGTTACTGTTTTCTAACTGTCGTTTTTTTCTCTCTATTTCTGCCTTTAATATGTCCATTTCTGATCTTAGTAGAATCTTAGAGCAAATAACTACTTCTGTTATCGTTTCCCATAATACACTGTTTTCAAAGAGATTTCGATACTAGGAAATTAGTATTAAACAACATGCAACCAGCGGACAGTCGCTGCGGAGTGAAATGTCCACTCATACCGATATGCATGTCGTAAATTACTCAATGCCCATTTCCCCAGTTCGCAATATGTACCCTATTTTGGTGTGTGTGTGTTTCGGTCGTTATGTCGATTGTCTAGACAAACTATTGGTCTTATTATCTGGTTATTGGAGTCACACGGCGTCTACTATCAAAACTCTTCACAGATACTTGCCAAAAATATATGGATTTTATAAATGGATTTGTGTCCAAGATTATAGCTCTTTTCGCCCTAAAACATTATCTGTTGGATTACAGTTGACCAATACGACGTGGTTTTATATTTTAATAGTTTTAGAGGCAGGGGAAATTATTTTTGTTGTTACTAAATAAAATAGTATGTTGCTGTGCTAATAAATACATTAATTAAATGAACCGTGCAATATTAATATGTTTACTGCATGTATTAGTATCATTACATCAATGTTGGTCAGATAATATAGTTGTCAGTACCTATAATTTATGGAATGTTATGTTTAACTGGGAAACGAGGAAATACCACATTGCTCATTTGGTAACTCGAATTTAATTATTTATTATACAAAAGACCCATTCCCCTTTTTCTACGAATGGCCGGAATATGTTACTTTGACTGTAAATGATACTACATATACTAAGCTTAATTATCATTTCAATTATACTTGCAATGACATATGCAGAGATTGATTTGACCAAACAAGTTTGTTTTTGTTTTTTCCCCACAAAATTTATAGGTTGGGGGATGGGGATTATTTTTTTTTTAGGAAATATATGTTTTAACTATGCAGCATACCAGCAGAAAAAAAAGAGTTTTTAAATATATATATATATTAATAATTTTGTGTTTTGTTTTTAATTTCTGTTTGACTTGACATAAAAGGAAAACTTATGAAATACTGTAGCAGTGGCGTATTATAAAGCAAATTATCTGAAAAGTGGGGGCACATGCCCCCCTTGCTCCCTACGCCAGTGTGTAACAATACACACATGTTCTATTTTTATCAGCAATTGGTAAAAACATTAGTCAACAGGGGCGTTGTAAGTGGTACGGCCATGGCCATAAAACCTTTTTGACATTTAAAGTCTAGTTTACTGAAAATAGCTCAATATCGGTATTATATCAATACCAAATACAGTACTGATACCAAGGTAAATCGCCCACAAAATACTGATGCCGATACCAAACCTGAAATTTCAATACTGCCCAGCTCTAATAATGAATGTCATTTGTATGCGCATATCTCGGTATGTAGGATAAAAGAAACAAATTGGTTATTTAATGTAATTTTAAACTGAGCAGACAATTTTTTATTCAGTAGATTAGTGTTGCTGTTTTATTCATAGACCAATGTGTTATGAGCATGCTTTTAATTAGTACTATAAGAGAGACATTTTTTACTTAAATTATGGCTTTGAAACGTATTAAAAATAATTATAGTTCTCAGATTCACTTTTTAGATTCGGGAAACCGATTCTGACATCATTGCCTTTCAAGAAGTTAGAATAGATAGAAATGAAAAGCATTCTCAAATCTCAGAACTGCAGAAGTTGCTGCCAGAATACAGTTGGTCTGTTTGGAGGTCGGCCCAGGCCTCAAAGATAATGGGTGCCATCTGGACAGGATGGGAGAAAGAGGGTAAAATGACAACTTCCTCTAAAAATATGCGGTAGGGATGTAGTTCAGTGGTGGAGTGCTCACACAAGGTTTAATGTATCATAGGATCGAATGTCCTCAGTGAACTTGTGTGTTTGTTTCCCACCTCAACTAGCCTCCCATGATTAACATTTTAGCACATTCTAAACCATTGCTTTTGGTGTCGAACATATTATTTTAACACTTAGTTACTTAAGATAAAAAAGAAACACTACACCACAACAAACACTAGTATTCCTTTCATTCTTTAATTTCTTTTACTCGTAAATACAAATGTCATATTATAATATTGATTCTGCCTGGATATTCTTCTGCTGCATGTCCTATCCAAGAATATAAACTACTTCAAAGTGTGTATTTTAAGTCTAAAACTAACCCTAATTCAAACTCTTAACTCTGGACATTTAATTTAAGGACCCAGTATTTTGGCTGCAAAGAAATTACATTGCAGCGAGAATATTTTGTGCACTGGCCTAGCCAGAGACAGGGTTATGCCCACCCACTCGATCTCTCCACCCCCAATCAAGCATCATTTTCTCCCGACCATTTATATTGAAATTTAATTTGAATGCTGATTAAATCAGTTGTACAAAGAGATCAATTCATCAGCATGTAAGTCTGTCTTTGGAAATTAACATTACACGAAAGTTTTGTTTCATTTTATTTACCTTTTATATATTTTTTGCTTACATTATTTTTTTCAGTTTTGCTATTTAGTGCTTGCTAAAGAGCTATTTTAAAATTTTGATTTTATTTTTTGTTTCCTAACAGGAATTGGTGTTTTAAGTAGAAAACCAATTGTCAATACCAGTGTTCATTATCTGCTTCACCATGGTGGGCCAGACACCAACAAACGGATTTTTCTTCACATCGCCATTGGCATAGTTGGTCGAATCATCAATCTAATGGTTGTTCATTTGTCCTATGACAGAAAACAGCAGTGTAGAAATGCAGCAGATATCTTTCAATATATTTCATGTGAGTTTGTGTATTCTTAATAAAACCCACTAATTAATAACGTTTTTATTTCTTTGTAAGAAAATAGTTAACCCATGTTAATATTTTCATTGAATTAAGATGACCGTCTTAGTTTAGTTGAAATGTCCAATAAAGCATTTGCATTAACTTATTAAAATTTGTGAATAAATCTTTTTAAAAACTATTTATTCAAGTGTTGAACAGAAACATCTGAGTAAAATATTATTAAACAATATATATATATAGAGTACAATTACAAATGTAATTCTGTTTGTTTATTAACTGATGTAAAAACTGGATCAATTACAGTTTATTCTTGCAACAGTATATAAAGATTACTGGTATAATAGATGGATGCTATCAGATATTTTTTCACAACATATCAGGGCTCGAAACTCGCCCAAAAATATGGTGGCCCAAAATTTAATAATGGATGTTGGCAAATTATGGTAAGCGAACCACAAACCATGAGCAAGATTTTAATGTGGAATAAATATATGCAATACAAATATTGACAGTGTTATATGTTATAGTTCTAAAGGAGATCGACCAAATAATTATTTGGGCAACTAACACCATTATTTTTTAATATTTAAGTCGCCCAAATGGGACATTGATCACATTTGATGACTTGGCCACATGCTGTTTCAAGCCCTGACGTATGTGCATATATATATATATATTTTTTTTTTAACATAAAATACGTTTGAAACTAATACAAATATCGGAGTGACCAAATAATTTAAGAAGGAAGTTGAAGGAATAATTGAACTTAATGGTAATAGAAAGCATAATTACTGAAATATTAATACTAATGAGTAAGTGCCTTTAATGATACATGTATTATAAAACAGTTGATTTATTTTCAATAATCTGGTCACTACCATTAATGTTATTTTTGTTTTGTTTTGTTTTTCCAGCCAGAAAACTAACTGATGTAGTTATTATAGGAGACATGAACATCTACAATGATTATGGGTGGCCATTAAGAATTTTTACAGACAGGAAGATCAAAGGAAATAACCCATGTTCACCATATACACAAAAACTGGAAAAACATAACTTCACTTTGTTTTATGATTCCTGGGAAACTGGAAACAATACTGGGAAGGGACTCACTTTTAGCAATATGGTTTGTCTTTTGAATTTTCTCTTTTATTGACCATAAAGACTAAAAACAATTTGACAGTTATGCAAATTTTGTTTTTTAATGACGTAATCTAACTATTGAATTTAGATATATTCAAATGCCTTGACCATAGTCTTTAAAAGGTTGATGGTAATATTTGTAATTTTGCCTAAAATATTTAGAGATCATTTTCCTCAAAATATTTTCAATGCATTTTGTCTTTAAATAATTTGGAGAGAAAGTAAAAAAAAAAAAAAAAAAAAAGTAAAATTTATAACTGAAAAAAGGTGGGTTATTGTGAATTTTTGTTTAATTTTGTAAAGTTACAGAAAGTAATTTTTAAAGGTTATGTGTTTTTTAATTTATATTTTCTTTTCAGCCAACACCTGGATATGAAAGTCGTCCGGATAGAATTTTAGTTTCATATTCTATTGACACAGTTAATAGAAAGCTCGATGGAAACGGAACAATGTACAAGCTAAAATACTCCAGTGCGATCCATTTTAATAGAATAAAGTCTGTGATTAGGAACTCCTATTATACTTTCAAAGGAATGTTGGGGTACTCCTGCCTGCACGACTGTGGCCCAAGAGGTTCGTGCCGTTGTGGTATTTGTGTCAAGGGAGGTAATTCAAACAACTGTGAGCTGCCAAGCTGCACTGAATGTGACCGTATTGTATTTGTGAAAATTGTACTTTACATATTCACAAATTTGTTAATATTGGCATTGACAGTGTTTGCAGCACTGCAAGTGTTAATAGTCTCAGCAAAGTTTAATCCAGAGACCTTTTTTTCCATTTTGGGCTTCACATGTTGCCTTTTTAACCCCAAGTTATATAGCTGCAAGAGGTTGGCAAGTCGACATAGACTGTTTAGATTGTTCAACATTCCACCCATGTTCCTGTTCATTATATGTATGATTAGTCTAGTTGTTATGATTATGTTACATAAAAGAATATTTCCTGCAAGTTTTGCATCCATAAATGGAATCATGGAGGAGGAGTTTTATCCATCAGATCATCTAATGTACTCTGTCCATCTTAGAATGAAGCCATTGTGATACAAATTAAATATTTATACCAAGATTGGAATTATTGACAAAACAAAAACACTAAAAAGTTTAGCTGGATCAAGGTATAGTTTGTGTGTGAGACAGTATGAAAGAAAACAAGAAGCTGGATATATTTAATAAAAAGAAAAACTGATGTTCATTTACTGTTTGCATTTTCAATGGTTTATTGTTAATTTGAGAAAAAAAAGAGGAATTGTAGAAATTAATTTTAGATGTTCTCAAAATGTTTTAATCGTTGTGCCATGGCACATACTAAGCTATGATACACTTGAGATGTGTTATATTTCTACTTTTATATATGCGTAAATTTGTATTAATGTTTATAATACTTTTATATGTATCTTTGTGCTTTTAAATTCTTAGATATATGTTACTTGCATTTTATTTGTTACAAAAATTTAAAAACATTAGGGAAGGATATTTATTTATTTTCATGTTGAATAAGAAGTGGAGTATACAGGCATCGAAATAAGTCGAGAACGGTCGTTACCACATGTAAGAAAAGTCTAGAACAGTGTTTCGTTCTCGATAAAAATTTCAACGGTAGTTTCGTTTCCAAACGTAAACCAGGCAATGCATTCCAGACTTCCGTGTTTCATTTTCTCGTAAGGAATTGCATCGATGTTTGCGTGCACTTGTGCATTTGCAAGCAATTATAGTCACTCCGCGTTTAAGCAGCGTTCACTGGATGAATTTACTTCCGCGTTTCGTTTTCTAATACGAAATTGCACCGATATTCGTGCACACTTGTGCAATTGCAAATAATTTCGGTAATCCGCGTTTAAGCAGCACCCACCAGATAAATTCACTTCCAGATTTCGTTTCTCGTACCGATATTCACGCGCACCGATACAATTTCAGAACGTCCGCGTTAAAAGTAGTAGCAACATGAATTCAATTCTAACTTTCATATAGTTGTGGTAACCTATGGGTTACCAGGCTATATTTTGTGGTAACCTGTAAATGGCTTACCAGACACAATGCTTATTTCGATGCCTGAGTATAGCAACTAAAATGTGGTGCAATTTTATGAGAAATTTTGGAACTGTAATAGAAATAACAGTTTTTGTATGGTGATGTCCTTGGCAGCCGTTTTAGCTTTTTTCAGTTTTAGCAGCTGGTACTAGTCCAGGACTAGGAGTAGATACATCCATCAATGATCATATTTTTAACAGTGGAGCATGTGTCATCAAGATTTGTGTCGGCCTACTACAACAATTTCCAACCAATATACTGCTTAAAATGGTCAAATAAAACACTAAAAATTTAAGCTGATTATTTATTGTTCTGTATTTTTCAACAGTTTACACAATATAAACAAATTGAATAACTGAAATGCACATGTAGCATGGCCATGTAAAGTGTGACTGACTTAATGTTGCTTTTTGGGGTTTTTTAGTGGTGTCACTAAACATAGTGAACGGTAACAAAAAACAATGTTTTTGTTTAGAGCTTAACCATGGTTTTTTTGTAGTATTTTGCTTGCAAATTACTGTGGAAGATTAGAACAAGTTTTGTGGACACTCCAATGATGTAGTGGGGTGGGGTGGGAGGGGGGTGGGTTCAGAACATAATGATCAAAGTTTTTAGTGATTGTGCCCTATGAAAATACATTTAAAAAAACCTGATTTGCTTGGAACAGAGTGGGAGAGGGTTGAGTCTCAAAATCAGCACCTGCTCTTGCTTTCTCCACTCTCGAATGTGGTTCCAATTTGTTTTTAAAGAAAATATTACACATTCATTTGCAAAAAATGTTTTTTTTTTGTTTGTTTGTTTTTTCATATCCATTTGAAGAAGTATATTTTATTTTTTATTTTTTATTAAAATATTCTTTCCATTACACACACGCACACATATATGAAAAATGTTTGTTAAAATTTGTTATTAAATTATTTTTCCAATGCATATATGAATTTGTGTTATTTTGTATTGTCTATAAGCCAGTTTAAAAAAAAAATATTTAACCATCTTCTCCTTAACTTTAACTTTTACTGATAACCACACATATCTCGGTGTAGGAATAAAAATCTTCATTTTTAAAAATTATATTTTATGTTATTTAAATTAAACAAAGGAGAACAAACTGTAACATAAACTAGTAATGAGAACTAAACAAACTGTAACAAATCAATGATGAGAAATTAACAAACTCTTACAAAAGCTAATAATGAGAACCGTACATACTGTAACGTAAATGTATGAGTAAAGAACAAACTAACAAAAGTCAACAATGTGAACTCAATACATTATATTGGATAAAAATCACGAGAACTGAACAAACTAACATACACCAGAAATGCAAACTGCACAAAGTATAGGCCAGACAGAAGTCAACAATGCAAATTAAATAATGAAAACGGAACAAATTGTAAACTAATATTGACAATGGACCAAACTTTAATAGATGTTAGTTATATATTGCAGAAATCAATAATGAGAACTGAATAAATGGTAACGTAAACTAACAATGAGAAATTAACCAATTATAAGGAAAACTAATAATGAGAAATGAAGAATTGGCCAAACTGTAACAGAAACCAATATTGAGAATTGAACAACTAACATAAATGAGTAATGTAAACAGAACAAATTATAAAAGAGTCCCAATTTCAGAACTGAACAAACTCGATATGATATCTGAAAACCCCCCAACCCCTAACCAAAATCAACGAATGGAACACACTATTGAAGAAATCATTAATAAGAACATAACAAACTGTAACATAAACTAATGAGAAATAAACAAGCTGTAACGTAAATCAATAATAAGAACAGAATAAACTGCAACACAAACTAATGAGAAATGAACAAACTAACAGAAATAAATAATGCAAAGTGAACAAATGGTAAAAGAAACCAGCAATGACATCTGAAGACCGTGTAACAAACTAATAATGAGAAAAAAAGAAGTTTTATTTAACGACACACTCAACACATTTTAATTACAGTTATATGGCGTCAGACATGGTTAAGGACCACACATATATTGAGAGAGGAAACCCGCTGTCGCTACTTCATGGGCTACTCTTTCTGATTAGCAGCATGGGATCTTTTATATGCACCATCTCACAGACAGGATAGCACATACCACGACCTTTGATATACCAGTCGTGGTACACTGGCTGTGACGAGAAATAGCCCAATGGGCCCACCGACGGGGCTAATAATGAGAAGTGAACAAAACTGTAAACATAAAATAATGAGAAATGAACAAACTGTAAACTGAAGCGAATGAGAACTTGACAGAAACTAACCGAAACAAACTGTAACATACATCAATAATGAAAAATGAACAAATTGTAATGTAAACTAATAATGAGGATTAATAAACTAACATACACTAAAATGAAATGAACAAACTAAACGGAAACGAATGAGAATTGAACAAACTAAAGGAAACTAACAGAAATCAATAATGATAACTGAAAAAATGGTAACTAATAATGAAAAATTAACCAATTGTAAGGTAAACTAATAATGAACAATGAAGAAACTGTAAACATTATCTAATGAGAAATGAACAACCTGTAAAGAGAAACAAATGAAAACTAAACAAACAAAATGTAACATAAACGAATGAGAAATGAACATACAATATACTGAAACGAATGAGAACTGAACAAACTAACAGAAACCAATAATGAACACTGAACACACTAACAAAAATCAATAATGAAAACAGAACAAACTAATAGAAACCAATAATGAGAAATGAATAACGAACTGTAACAGAAATCAATAATGAGAACAGAACAAACTAACATAAGCTAATGAGAAATAACCAAACTGTAAAAAGAAACGAATGAGAACTGAACAAATTAACAGAAACCAAAACTGAGAACTGAACAAGCTGTAAAAGCCATCAATAATATGAACTGAACAAATGGTATCGTAAACCAATAATGAGAAATGAATAAACTGTAAACAGAAACGAATAAGAACTAAACAAAGTGTAACATAAATTAATAATGAGAACAAAACAAACTAGCATACATTAATGAGAAATAAACAAACTGTAAATATAAACTAATGAGAAATAAACTGTAAACAGAAACGAATGAGAACTGAACAAACTAACAGAAACTAATAATGAGAAATGAACAAACTAACGGACAACAATATGACCTGAACAAATGGTATCGTAAACTAATAATGAGAAATCAACAGACTGTAAACAAAAACGAATGAAAACAACACAAACTGTAACATAAACTAATATTGACAACAGAACAAACTTTAAACAATCTGTAACAAATCAATATTGAGATCTGAACAAACTAATAGAAACAAATAATGCGAACTGAACGAATTGTAACATGAATCAATACAGATATCTGAGCAAACTAACAAAAATTAACGAACAGAAAAAACTAACAGAAACCAATAAGGAGAATTGAACAAACTGTAACATAACTTATAATAAAAACTGAACAACTTGCGATATAACCTAATAATGAGAACCGAACAAACTGTAACATAACTTATAATAAAAACTGAACAACTTGCGATATAACCTAATAATAAGAAATGAACAAACTGTTAACAGAATCAATAATGAGAACAAACTGTAACATATATTAATGAGAAATGAACAAACTGTAAATATAAAATATTGACAAATGAACAAACTAAACAGAAACGAATGATAATTAAACAGAAATCAATAATGAGAACAGAACAAACTAACAGAACTCAATACTGAGAACAGAACAAACAAACATAAACTAATGAGAAATAAACTGTAAACAGAAACGAATGAGAACTGAACAAACTATCAGAACTCAATAATGAGAACAGAACAAACTAACATAAACTAATGAGAAATAAACAAACTTTAAACATAAACTAATGAGAAATGAATAAACTAAACAGAAACGAATAAGAACTAAACAAAGTGTAACAAATCAATAATGAGAACAGAACATAGTAACATACATTAATGAGAAATGAACAAACTGTAAACATAAACTAATGAGAAATAAACTGTAAACAGAAACGAATGAGAACAGAACAAACTAACAGAACTCAATAATGAGAACAGAACAAACTAACATAAACTAATGAGAAATAAACAAACTGTAAACAGAAACGAATGAGAACAGAACAAACTTAACAGAACTCAATAATGAGAACAGAACAAACTAACATAAACTAATGAGAAATAAACTGTAAACAGAAACGAATGAGAACTGAACAAACTAACAGAACTCAATAATTAGAACAAACTAACATAAATTAATGAGAAATAAACTGTAAACAGAAACGAATGAGAACTGTACAAACTAACAGAACTCAATAATGAGAACAGAACAAACTAACATAAACTAATGAGAAATAAACAAACTTTAAACATAAACTAATGAGAAATGAATAAACTAAACAGAAACGAATAAGAACTAAACAAAGTGTAACAAATCAATAATGAGAACGGAACATAGTAACATACATTAATGAGAAATGAACAAACTGTAAACATAAACTAATGAGAACAGAACAAACTAACAACTCAATAATGAGAACAGAACAAACTAACATAAACTAATGAGAAATAAACTAAACAAAAACGAATGAGAACTGAACAAACTAAACAGAAACGAATAAGAACTAAATAAAGTGTAACAAATCAATAATGAGAACAGAACATAGTAAGATGCATTAATGAGAAATGAACAAACTGTAAACATAAACTAATGAGAAATAAACAAACTGTAAACAGAAACGAATGAGAACTGAACAAACTAACAGAAACTAATAATGAGAAATGAACAAACTAATAGACTAATATGAACTGAACAAATGGTAACATAAACTAATAATGAGAAATGAACAAATTGTAAACAGAAACGAATGAAAACAGCACAGATTGTAACATAAACTAATATTTACAACAGAACAAACTTTAAAGAACCTGTAAAAAATCAATATTGAGATCTGAACAAACTCACAGAAACAAATAATGTGAACTGAACGAACTGTAACATGAATCAATAGGGAGATTTGAGCAAACTAAAAGAAATGAACGAACAGAACAAACTAACAGAAGCCAATAATGAGAACTGAACAAACTTTAATATAAACTAGTAATGAGGACTGAACAACTTGCGATATAACCTAATAATGAGAAATGAACAAACTGTTAACAGAATCTAATGAGAACTAAACAAACTGTAACATAATCAATAATGAGAACAAACTAACATATATTAATGAGAAATGAACAAACTGTGAACATAAAATATTGACAAATGAACAAACTAAACAGAAACGAATGATATTTAAACAGAAATCAATAATGAGAACAGAATAAACTAACATAAACTAATGAGAAATAAACAAACTATAAAGAGAAACGAACGAGAACTGAACAAACTAACAGAAACCAATAATAAGAAATTAACAAACTAAGAGACAACAATAATATGAACTGAACAAATGGTATCGTAAACTAATAATGAGAAATGAACAAACTGTAAACAGAAACGAATGAAAACAGCATAAACAGAACAGCATAAACAGAACAAACTTTAAAGAACCTGTAACAAATCAATATTGAGAACTGAACAAACTAACAGAAACCAATGAGAACTGAACAAACTGTAACAGACATCAATAATGTGAATTGAACAAATGGTATCGTAAACTAATAATGAGAAATGAACAAACCGTAAACAGAACCTACTAAAACAATGCAAACTGTAACAAACTAATATTGACATCGGAACAAACTTTAAACCTGTAACAGAAATCAATATTGAGAAGTTAAAACTGTAACAGAAACCAATAACGAGAATTGAACAAACTGTAACAGAAATAAATAAGAAGATCTGAGCAAACGAACAGAACAAACTAGCAGAAACCAATAATGAGAACTGAAGAAACTGTAACATAATTTATGAGAACTGAACAAACTGTAAAAGAATACAATAATAAAAACTGAACAAACTGCAGCAGAACCCAGCAAGCAATGCAAACTGAAGAAACACGTAACAAAAGCTAACATAATGAACTGCAACAGAAAACAATAATGAGAACTGAACAGACTAGCAGAAATGATTAATGAAAACTTAACAGACGAAACTGAATAATTGATTAATTAATCATCGGCCATTGGATGTAAAACAGTTGCTAATTCTGACACATAGACAGTCGTCAGAGGAAACCCGCTACAATTTCTTAATGTAGGCAGTGACATAAGGTGGAATGCCAAGGGAACTTTGGGGGAGGTTTGGAGGGGATCATAAAAAAAAAAAAAAAAAAAAATTAATATATAATAAAATTATAATTATCGCAAAATTTAGGGGGACGGGCCCCGCCCCACCCCCCTAAATCCGCTTCTGAAAAGTATAACATGCAATCAGGCCCGTACGCTGGTTCGATATTCAACGTTCAACATTCAATATTGAATATTGCTCTGACAGAACATTCAACATTCAGATTTTTTTTCTTCTGAATTATACAACATTCTTCAAAATCTACGATATACACATTTAGATGTATGTCCTATGATAATATGGTGAATCGACGGATGTAAAATAATCTAGTGAGGCTCGGAAATAAAGTACAGAGCTAAGTATCGCCGAACTCTACAAAACAAAATGATTATATAGTAAAATAATCAACAACATACGCACACATCATTCTGTTGAACCCATCACGAGGAATTCGCACCCACTCCCCTCATTATTTCAACTACATTCTCATAGAATATTAATACTAAATAATCGCATTTACTAGTAGATTCACACTGTATACCCGGTTCGGAACTAAGCTTACTAGAGTTATAAACATCCATTAGTAAAGAAAGAAAGAAAGAAATGTTTTATTTAACGACGCACTCAACACATTTTATTTACGGTTATATGGCGTCAGCCATCCATTAGTATACCTGACACTGCAGTTATCAATATCCGTAAAATTACTGCTTTCTTAAGAATTTTTTGACAATTATATAATCGTACAATGGATCTCTGTTCATTAAAATTGTTATATTATTTAGTTAATATTATTATCTACATGTATTATCTGTGGGATTGATTAATTTGAATTTATGTATGACAAATAAAAGTGATAATAGCGAAAAGTAGCACTTGTAAATTTGAGATGGAGCCTTGGAGGTGTTGGTTTTTTTTTTTTTTTTTTTTTTTTAAACATACGGGAAAGGGGTAAGAGTAGGCCCCTGTCCGCATCGTACATGCGTAGGCCTATATTGCACTTCATTCAGAATTATGCAAACAAAAACATAGTATTCAACAACCGCAATACACGTAATCCAACAAAACAAATTCAAAAATAATTAATATATTAAAATTAAAATGATAATTAAGCACACGCATGCGTACACAAAGCAGACGACGACGACGACGAAAAAGAACAAGAAGAAGAAGAAAGCAGGCTCCTAGAAATCGGAGAAGGGGTGAAGGACAAAGACACTCCCATTTGAGTATGAATGTTTTTTGTTTTATTATTCTACTCTGTATAATTAAAGATAAAAATCTTATTTGTTCTACCCGCTAGAGACAGTGCCTCCCCACCCGACTTTAGATATCGTTTTTACGAGCCTGAAATTTTAAAAAGAAGATGAAAAAGAAGATACCAAAAAGAAAAACTCGCCGATCGTCCAAGCGGTTCCATAAACTTACCGTAATAATCGTGTGACGTCAAATCATTGAAGACGTCAACAGGGGAGTAGCGTTATCTGGACCTGGGGGGGGGGGGGGGGGGTCGAATATGAACCAAGTGGACCCTTTTCTATTTTATTTTTGCACCACTAGAAATTCCAAATGTATAAACCTGTGTGTTTTAGTTCTGAAAGCGGACCAATGGCTTCAGCGAGGGAGGGGGTCGTCCGAACCCCCCCCCCTCCCCCAGCCTACGCCTCTGGTCAACAAAGTTGGTAGCCAAGGGGATCAGCAGCACCTCTTTGCGGATTTTTCTAAACGAAATTCTCTCCAATCCCTACATCTTCAACTAAGTAAATATGCAGGGGTCTAGACTGGGGAACAAAGTTTCTAGAAGGGTATGAGTCAGGTTCCCAAGTAAAAAATATCTTTAAAAAATGACATTTTACTTTTGGAGGTTAAACAACTCAAAGGTTAGGCAGGTTCAGTGGCGTAGCGTGGGCGGGGCCACCGGGGCGGTTGCCCTGGGCACAAAATTCTGGACTGGTCGAAGGGACTCGGGGAGTGGTAACGGTCCACTGGTTAGGGGGCGCAATACTTGCCTCGCCCCGGGCACTGGCAACCCACGCAACACCACTGCCGCAGGTTCGTGTGCCGGGAATGGTGGTGGAGGTCGAATTCCACACCCACCCCCCAACACCACCCTCGCTCCAAGAGTTTATTTTTTTAAAGTGCATTTTTGAGGCAAGCATGGCTCGATCCCCCTAAAAACTTTCTTCACCCCAGTCTGGACCTACCCTACATAATTCGCTGCTCATTTGCCTGTTAGCAATTACTTATTACCTTACAGGCAAGTGAGTAGCACATTGTGCAGGGTTTGTCCAGACTAAGGCGAGCGAAGTTTTTAGGGGGATCGGGCTATGCTTGCCAGAAAAATGCAGAGCTGAGGGGGCAAGTTCGACCCCCATCACCTGCACATGAACCTGCGTAGTGTATCAATATAACCTCGAACTACAACCTGACTAACCTTTTAGTTTTTTAACTTCAAATAATTGTTCGTTTTCAGGCATATTTTCCCGAAGGTACCCGACTCGAACCCCTTTAAAAGGTTAGCTCCTCATAGTCTAGACCTCCCCATACCCACACAAACTCGTATATTTGGTTTGTTAGTCTGGAGGCAGAGTCCACATTATTAGGATTTCGTTCTACCCGAGAGAGTCAAAGCGACAACCATGGTTATTTTATGTAGGATGAAAAGTGTGTGTGGTGGTGGTTGGGGGGGGGGGGGGGGGGGGAGTCACTAAACGCCATTAAAGGTCAAATGGGTACAAATGTGAAGGAAAAAAGTAATTTTTTATTTTCTTCATAAATGTTATCTTGATACCCATAACTTGTATGTGAGATCAGGCCCGTAGCCAGGATTTTGAGAGGTGGGGGTCGTTTAGGCTTATGGTGAATTGCTTAGGGGTCCGGAGGCATATTGAAAAAAAAGCCACCGGTGGGGGGGGGTCGACCGACCCTCCGAAATTCCCCGACCCTCCATTGGCTACAGGCCTGGGGATTACCTATAAACACAAACAACACAATGAATTAGCGAAACGGTTGCCAAATTAGCCAAACGGAGAGAGAGAGAGAGAGAGAGAGAGAGAGAGAGAGAGAGAGAGAGAGAGAGAGAGAGAGAGAGAGAGAGAGAGAGAGAGAGGGGGGGGGGGGGGAGGGAGTGAGGGAGTGAGAGAGATAGTGTGTGTGTGTCAAAACAACCACCATGGTTATTACATTTAGGATGATTTGCTGCATCATATTGCAGTGGAGGTCAGCTTTGAAAAGTGTGGTAGGGTCACCAGAAGTCACTAAAGGTCAAGGTGTACAAATTCGAAGAAAAGTTTAAAATTTAATTTTCTTCAGTCATACCTTTTATGTGGGATTACTTATAAACACAAATAACACATTGAAGTAGCCAAACTATTGCTTTAAAATGTCGATTTGCACAGTATTCATTACTCAGATCCCAACTTTAATGTCACTTTTCTGAGTTCATTTATTGATATTTGTGTTTACAAATAATCCCACATGAAAGGTAGGGCTATGAAGATAATATTTATGAAGAAAATTAAAATCTAATTTCTGCTTCAAATTTGTACCTCTCGGGTAGAACGAAATCGTTATCTAAGCCACTTTTTGGATTCTGCCTCTAGACAATGTACTAGGAGGTGCTGCTGGTCCCCTTGGCTACAACATTGTTGACGTCATCAATGCTTTGACGTCACATTATTATTACGGTACGAACCGCTTGGAAGATCGGTGAGTTTTCTTTTGGTTTCTTCTTTTTCATCTTCTTTTTAGGCCCGTAGTAACGATATCTGAAGTGTGGTGGGGAGACATTATCTCTAGTTTTGAACACAGATTTTTATCTTTAATTATACAGAGTAGAAAAAAACCCCCAAAACCCCACAAACATTTATCCTCAAATGGAAGTGCCTGTGCCTCCCACCCCCTTCCCTACTTTCTAGCTGCCTACTTTCTTCTTGTTCTTGTTCCTTTTCGTCTTCGTCGGCCTCGGTGGCGTCGTGGCAGGCCATCGGTCTACAGGCTGGTAGGTACTGGGTTCGGATCCCAGTCGTGGCATGGGATTTTAATCCAGATACCGACTCCAAACCCTGAGTGAGTGCTCCGCAAGGCTCAATGGGTAGGTGTAAACCACTTGCACCGACCAGTGATCCATAACTGGTTCAACAAAGGCCATGGTTTGTGCTATCCTGCCTGTGGGAAGCGCAAATAAAAGATCCCTTGCTGCCTGTCGTAAAGAAGAGTAGCCTATGTGGCGACAGCGGGTTTCCTCTAAAAACAGTGTCAGAATGACCATATGTTTGACGTCCAATAGCCGATGATAAGATTAAAAAAAAATCAATGTGCTCTAGTGGCGTCGTTAAATAAAACAAACTTTACTTTACTTTTCGTCGTTTTAGCCGTCTCCTTTGTGTATATTCCAGTGGAGGTCAGCTTTGAAAAGTGTGGTGGGGTCATGGGCGGATCCAGGAAATATTTTTAGGGGGGGACCAAAAAAGAAGGGCACATTGACTCGTCAAAAGGGCACCTTACTACAAGTTTTGATATTTACAATTAATATGAATTCCTACAGTTCTACGTCATAATATACTAGCAATAATGAAGTAAATTGGCGTCACTCGCGTTAGAACCTCAATGGGGCCCCATTGAGACTCAATAACAGACACATATCTGCAAGCTTGCGCATGTACACGAAAATCTTGATTTCATTTATCTACAATATAATTATTGTTTACTTAAAAAAAAAAAAATTCTACAAACAAAAAGGGCACTTGGATATTTTGAGGGCACTTGAACAATTTTTGGGGGGGACGCGTCCCCCTGGTCCCACCCCTTGGATCCGCCCATGGGGGTCATCAGAAGTCGCTAAAGGTGGCAGCCTGATTTTTGGCCGAATTAAACGAAAAATACCCGAATCTCGATAACAACATTTATTCATATCAGCATTACTGTAAAACAGCTCTATAGATTACAAAGGAATCACCATGCATTTTTACATGGATAACGACTAATTTGGCGAGTATTATGATGGAAATACACGGTAAAAAGGTCTCAGGTTAGCACATTTTGCCCGATTATCTCTATCGTTT
This sequence comes from Gigantopelta aegis, assembly GCF_016097555.1. Lineage (NCBI taxonomy): Eukaryota > Metazoa > Mollusca > Gastropoda > Neomphalida > Peltospiridae > Gigantopelta > Gigantopelta aegis. The sequence continues at coordinate 26,856,444 of NC_054701.1, read as the reverse complement.
TTGCCCGAATTGCTCCAGAACTTGGGGGCAGTGATCGTCACCCTACTCCCGTCTCGTACGCCTATCATGCATTTCTTCATATCAAATGTGTTGAATTAACTGATGAAACTTTATACAAGCACTAATGGATGTTTATAACTCTAGTAAGCTTAATTCCTTGTCGAATATACAGTGTGAATCTACTAGTAAATACAATTATTTAGTTATTAATTTTCTATGACAATATAGTTGATGAAAGTATCATGTATTATATATATATATATATGGTAAAATCTTTTTTGATTTTTTTTTCATTTTTAACAGTGCCTGGTCATACCCGTTATATTTTATTTCTTTTTGTTGTTCAAAATATGATATTTTAATTTTATCTTGTTTTACTTATTGATATATATATATATATATTATGCGAGTGCGTATTTCAGTCTGTTTTTGTATTAAACATTCTGTCACATTTGTTCAGTTTGAATGTCTTGTTCAGTTTCGTCTGTCCAGTTTTCATTAATCATTTCTGCTAGTTTGTTCACTTCTCATTATTACATTACAATTATCTCTATTAGCTTCTGTTCAGATTACTAGTATATGGTTCTGCTGTAGTTTGTTCAGTTTTTATTATTGTATTCTTTTACAGTTTGTTCAGTTCTCATAATTGTTTCTTGTTTCTAATTAGTGATTTCTGTTACAGTTTGTTCTTTTCTCATTCGTTTCTGATTACTGTTTGTTTATTTCTCATTATTAAATTACGCTACCATTTGTTCAGTTCTCATTATTGATGTCTGTTACAGTTTGTTCATTTCTCATTATTGGTTTATGTTAGTATGTTCCGTTCTCATTATTGGTTTCTGTTACAGTTTGGTTAGTTCTCATTATTGATTTGTTACAGTTTGTTCAGTTCTCATTAGTTTATGTTACAGTTTGTTCTCTTCTCATTATTGATTTTGGATACAGTTTGTTTAGTTGCCATTCGTTTCTGTTTACAGTTTGTTCATTTCCTATTAGTTTATGCTACAGTTTGTTTAGTTCACCTTATTGGTTTCTGTTATAGTTTGGTCAGTTCTCATTATTGATTTGTTAGTTTCATCAGTTCTCATTGGTTTCTCTTTGCAGTTTGTTCGTTTCTCATTAGTTTATGTTACAGTTTGGTTAGTTCCCATTAGTTTCTGTTTACAGTTTGTCCATTGTGCATTAATTTATGTTACATTTTGTTCATTCCTCATTAATAGTTTATGTTACACTTTGTTCATTTCTCATTATTGGTTTATGTTACAGTTTGTTAAGTTCTCATTATTGATTTGTTACAGTTTGTTCATTTCGCTTTAGTTTATGTTACAGTTCCTTCACTTCTCCTTCTTGGCTTCTGTTATAGTTTGGTCAGTTTTCATTATAGGGGACATTTTGTTCAGTATCGCGTCGCGATTCACTACACAGGTTTCAGAGATCGCTACCCAATTTTAAAAAGTTAAACATTAGTTGCTAATAAAAAATGTTTGACAGAAAATATCGCTAATCAAAATTTTGAAAGCAAAATGTTCCCTGTAATTATTAATTTTTGTTTTTAAGTTTGTTCAGTTTTCATTATTGATTTGTGTTAGTTTTTTTAGTCCCTATTCATTTTTGTTTACATTTTGTTCATTTCGCATTAGTTTATGTTAAATTATTCAGGTCTCTTTATTGGCTTCTGTGACAGTTTTGTCAGATCTCATTATTGATTTCTTCTACAGTTTGTTCGTTCTCATTTTCTTCTGTTTACAGTTTGTTAATTTTCATTATACGTTTATTTTATAGTTTGTTCAGTTCTCATTCATTTCGGTTTAGAGTTTGGTCATTTTTCAAATTAACTTTTGTTACAGTTTGTTCAGTTCTCATTATTGATTTCTGTTACAGCTTGTTCAGTTCTCATTATTGATTTCATTCGTTTCTGATTACAATTTCTGTTTTTAGTTTTTCTTCTAGTTTGTTAATTTCTCATCACTGGTTTTTGTTCATTTCTCATTATTACTTTTTTGTTCAGATTTAGTTCAGTTCTCATTGATGGATTTTGCTAGTTTGTTTAGTTATTCAGATTTAGTTCTAATACGGTTCAGTTGTGATTCATTCCTTCTGTTACAGTTGAGTTCTCATTATCTTTTATGAGTTTATTACGTTTTCATTAGTGACTGATCTTAAACTTTGTTCACCTCTCGCTATTAGTTTTTGTTACAGTTTCTTATTTTTTGTTTTGTTCAATTCTCATTATTGGTTTGTTTTTTGTTTTGTTCTTATGATTGATTTCTGTTATAGTTTGTTCAATTCACTTTACTAATTTCACGTACACTTAATTCACTTGGCATTATTGATTTCTGACACAACTTGTTCAGTTCGCATTGTTGCTTCAGTTATTGATTTCTGACACAACTTGTTCAGTTCGCATTGTTGCTTCAGTTATTGATTTCCGTTCAGGTTATTTGTTCTCTGTTAATTTCAATTAATTCGTTCAGTTCGGATTATTGTTTCTTTTAGTTCTCACTGTAGTGTGTCCAATTCTCATTACTGATTTGTTAGTTTGTTCAGTTCGGACTATTGATTTCTGTTACAGCTGTTTTAATTAGCATTAATTGTAGTAGTAGGCAGGCCTGTTGAGAGTCATGATTGACCTACTTTCCCGTGATCACGTGACCTTGGTAGGAAACAATGGTCTTTGTGTAGGAAACAATGGCCTTTGTATAGGGGGGTGCAGGTGTCTAACCTGGGTAGGAAACAATGGCCTTTGTGTAGGAGACAATGGCCTTTGTATAGGTGGGTGCAGGTGTCTGACCTTGGTAGGAAACAATGGGCTTTGTGTAGGAAACAATGGCCTTTGTATAGGGGGTGCAGGTGTCTGACCTTGGTAGGAAACAATGGCCTTTGTGTAGGAAACAATGACACAATGGTCTTTGTGTAGGAAACAATGACACAATGGCTTTTGTATAGGAAACAATGGCCTTTGTATAGGGAGGTGCAGGTGTCTGACCTTGGTAGGAAACAATGGGCTTTGTGTAGGAAACAATGGCCTTTGTATAGGGAGGTGCAGGTGTATGGCCTCGGTAGGAAACAATGGTCTTTGTATAGGAAACAATGGCCTGGGTGCAGGCGTGCGTCCTTGGACTGAGCTGGGGGTGCCTCCCTCGGGTATAAAAAGGGTGCTTTTGGTTTCATTGTCATTCGTTCGCCGAAAAGTCTACAGATCAATGTTCATGTTTGTTGAAAGAAAATAGGCTCGTATTTGGATATAAAAAGGGGTGTGTTGTTAGTAGCGTCATTTGCTTGCCGAAAGTTCTGTGAAGGAGATCTATTTTTGCTTTTGAAATTTGAAGATATTCTGAAAGAAGACGATGGCATCGGGATATTCGAGCAGTGTTAGTAGCAGCAGCAGTAGCGACGAGGACGAAAATGTTCGTCAAATTGGAGTCTGCCAAAGAAGATGAGTAAGACGAGTATTCATTATACGGATCAAACGGATGCTACACGTGAAATTGGGGTTGGAACTGAAGATGGCGAACTCGTGGATGAACCCACAGATCAGACGGATGCTGCCTGTGAAACAGATGCTGCCTGTGAGGAAGACTGCTATTCGAGACGTTACTTGTTCTGTCATCGTCCCGAAATGAGACATTTCTATGCCCGGATGCTGACGTATGCTCGGTGGCCCATACAATTACGTCAAAAACCAAAAGAACTTGCCAAGGCCGGTTTCTTCTACACGGGAGACCATGATGCCGTTGTCTGTTACTGCTGTGGACTACGCGCCTACCGATGGAAGAAGACAGACGACCCAGTGATGGAACATTACAGACTCTCTCCAAGATGTCCCTATGTGAACAACATGTTCAGACATTAAATATTTCAGACACTTGTGTGCTATGTTTTCATGTTGTATGTTGTAAATAAAACCGTGAATAACATGTTTTGCTTTCTTAGTTATGTCCTGCGTCCATGAGTGTGTCTCTGGACGTGTCCCTATGGTAGTGACACTGGTAAAGGGTAATATGTTGGTAACGATGTTTTTTGGGGAGCTCGCACGACGAGATTCGTGTTTGGGTGAAGGGGCACTGGTCATACGTATCACACACATTCAAACATTCCTGTACCATATCTTTATGCGTCATAAGGTATATAAGTAGAATAGTTTTGGAAAAACTCGTCATTTGAGGTAAAACCTTCAGAGGAGCAACATGTCAGACCAGTACAAGTTATATGTACCCGACGTGGATAAGTGGACCCGTTTCTAAAAACTGCAGGCAGAAGGTAAACTTCAACCTCATTTTCCAGTGCAACGTGGTGGGAAAAGTCATATGATGTACAGTGTAGATCGATGTCTAGAACTGTATGACCCTACATGGAAAAAAGAAAAAGAGGAACAGAAGAAGCCCTCGGCACCCAAAGTCGTCATGGTCTCCCCAACGCAGCAGGTGGTAGAGCAAGCCAAGGCCGAGCAGAAACGGAAACGTCAAGAGAGTGGCGTGGAACAGAAACGACGAGAGCAGACTGGGCAAAAACGGCACAAGCATTTTTGAGAAGGCTATAAAAGGGGGCGTGGCATAAGACTTTTTCAAAATCATCAAATATGCTACGTCATTGGAATACCTTCCATTCAGCTCAACTCCAGGCTCCTATGGCTCCTATAGCTCCTGCTCCGGCTCCTATAGCTCCTATGGCTCCTGCTCCTCTGGCTCCTGCTCCTCTGGCTCCTATAGCTCCTGCTCCTGCTCCTCTAGCTCGTATAGCTCCTGCTCCGGCTCCTACGGCTCCTATGGCTCCTGCTCCTAGTGCTCCTGCTCCGGCTCCTATAGCTCCTGCTCCGGCTCCTATAGCTCCTGCTCCTCTGGCTCCTATAGCTCCTGCTCATAGGCCTCCTATAGCTCCTGCTCCGCTGCAGCAGCAGCCCCTAAGATTGTTACATCCGTTCACCATGATCGTGTCGGGACCCATGTCGTGTGGAAAAACATTTTTGTTGTACAAACTGCTAAGGGATGGTAAAATCCACCCGCCTCCTCAGCGCATCATCTGGCTCTACAAACGATGGCAACCTCTCTATGATACGATCAAAATGGTTGCTCGAGTAAAATTTGTTCAAGGTATACCTGCGAATTTGGAAAAGGATCGTTATTTAGATCCAGGAGTTAGAAATTTCATCGTGTTGGACGACCTGATGTCTACAGCTGGAAAAGACCCTCGCATCACCGATCTGTTCACGGAAGGAAGTCACTACAGAAACCTCTCTGTGATTGCCATCAACCAGAACCTCTATAACAGCAAGGACCCGACACCAAGAAGAAACTGTCATTACCTGGCACTGTTCAACAACTCCATCGACAAGCAGCAAGTCCTAACCTTGGCACAGCAGATGTATCCTGGAAATATTCGTCATTTCATGCAGCGGTTTGAGGAAGCTACCCACAGGCCCTACGGACATCTCTTGGTGGACTTGAAACCGACCACGCCCGAACATTGGCGCCTTCGACCTAATGGTTTAGAGACGGGGCCGTCCGAATGGTATAAAAGCACGAGCGTAACGGCGAATGTCTCAGAAGAGTTTCAACCACCGTCGGAGAAAGAGCTCTACGTGCAAATCATGCAAAGAAACGCATTCAAGAGAAAACTACCAGGCATACCCGCCTACGAAAGTGACGACGACGAAGAAGATGAGGTAGAGCCCTATTTGAAAAAGGTCAAGAGGATGCAGTCTTGCGATACGTGCGGTCTGGTCTTTAAAGACGGGAGTGACTTGCAGCGACACGTGAAAACGTGCGAGGAGGGAAATGAAGAGCCGTCGTCCGATCTGGAAAACGAAGACGTACGTCTGATGATCGAGCGTGAATTCGACATCAATCGTGACTATTTCGAAAGCAAGAGGAAACGCTACGAAGAAAAAAACATGTCCCAAGATGCCATCGAAAGAAACATGAAGACACTGCAATGGAAGTTATTTAAAGACACGTACTCTCGCTTTATGACGTATATGCATTACTTTGACAAAGGCCCCAACACGAGAAAAATTCTACAGTTTGTGAATCCAGACAGAGATCTCAGACCTCAGATTCGTTCTAAATTAAATCAGTATCGTTCATGGATTGGCGAATATTTGGACGAACAAGACGACGACGATACCGACGATGAGGAGGACGACGAAGATGAAGAGAAATGAACACACATATTATTCACGTGTCACCCTTAAGGCCTCTCGATGTAACCCAATGTGTGTCTATTCAGTCTGTAAACCTTTATTGGTAGTCCATTGCATGTGTAGTTGTCTATAGTGATTGTAATTTAGAAATAAAAAATTAAAAACCAAACCATTGCGTTTTTTTGTGTTTTTTACTCTATGACTAGATTTGTGATTGGATATTTCTACCCCGCTACTTTATAGTAGCAAGAGCTGTGTGCACAAGACAGAACATACCACGGCTTTTGATATACCAGACATAATGCACTGGTTGGCTATAGCCTATTTGGCCATCGACGGGGATCGATCCTAGATCGACCACTGTATTTACCCATTTGGTAATTAAAAAGCCCTGTACGAAGGCTAGTACTCTAGAGAAATTTTCTGTTTAAAAATGCAGCTTTTTCCCTTTGGTTAACACGTACTACTTGTTAAACCCATGGCGGCGCGCGTGTCGCCGACTTACACTAATGGATTAATCACGTGTGACATCTCTCTCTCCCTCTCTCTCTCTCTCTCTCTCTCTCTCTCTCTCCCTTTCTCTCCCTCTCCCTCTCTTTCTTTCTCTCTCTCAACCATTGCGTTTGTTTTTTGTGTATTCTACTCTATAACTAGATTTGTGATTTAATATTTCTGCCGCTACTTTATAGTATCAAGAGTTGTGTGTACAGGACAGCACATACCACTGCCTTTGATATACCAGACATAATACACTGGTTGTCTATAAAGGCTTGTACTCTTGGGAATACTCGTGTTTAAAATGCAGTTAAAAGAGCATAGGTTAGGTTGGAGTGTTGAGTTGCAGTCACGTGTTCTTTCTTCATAGGAATGGGCTGGAGTGTTTCACACACACACACACACGCACGCACGCACAAAAAAGTTGGTATTTAATTATGAAATACTGGCCTCATAAGGGGTATGAGATTGTGTATATAAAAGATCCCCTGCTACTCATGGAAAAAAATGTAGCGGGTTTCCTCTCTAAAACTGTCAAAATTATGTTTTTCATCCAATAACAGATGATTCATAAATCAATGTCCTCTAGTGATGTCGCTAAACACAAACAAACTTTGACGGTCAGTGTGCATACCATAACAAATTTATTCTGTTACTTGAGACGGGCACGCGTCGGTATGTCTTTTGCAGTTCACCTGGTTTCATATACACTCGGAGAGGTGTAATAAAATGTCTTTGGATGAGGTCCGACAGTTGTAAAATGGCTACCAATAAAGGTTTACAGACTGAATAGAAAGCTCTTGATCGTTCATTCTTTGTACTCCTCTATTATTAAACGAATGAATGGCTCAATGATCCTCCGAGCACAAAAGAAAACGTCGACAATGTGCTAAAGAAATACAAATGAATGAAAATCATCACACACGCATTTTGTCTGCGACATGAAAGCCTCACTTTAAACCAAACAGTCAGCAAACAGTTACAGTCCTTGCCCACGAGAAATCTTTTAACGGCTATTATTTTGGGTTTCTAGAATAAAACACTGAAAAAACATCCAAGTGTATGTCCACTGTGAATACAAAAAACAACACAATAGACGTTATACAATGAAGCCAAAACCAACGTCAGACTTACACCTGGCCTGTACATATTGTTATTATTAATTGTTGTTGTTTCTTTGTTTTTATTTGTTTGCTGACACCAGTTTGTTTGGTAATATGCAATACATTGAATTGAATTCACCATGATCGCACACCTACACAGAGGCCATTGTCTCTTACCATGATCGCACACTTACACAGAGGCCATTGTCTCTTACCATGATCGCATACATTTCCAAGGCCATTGTTTCCTACCGAGACCATACACCTGCACCCACCTATACAAAGGCCATTGTCTCCTACCAGGGTCAGACACCTGCACCCACCTATACAAAGGCCATTGTCTCCTACCAGGGTCAGACACCTGCACCCACCTATACAAAGGCCATTGTCTCCTACACAAAGGCCATTGTTTCCTACCCAGGTTAGACACCTGCACCCCCCTATACAAAGGCCATTGTTTCCTACACAAAGGCCATTGTTTCCTACCAAGGTCACGTGATCACGGGAAAGTAGGTCAATCATGACTCAACAGGCCTGCCTACTACTAATTGTCTACTAAAAGTTAAGTTATCATTATTGGATCATGCTACAATTTTCAGTTTGGAGACACTGTATGTGCGTGTACGTGTGCGTGCGTTGTCATTGAAAAAATAGTGTGTCTGTGCGTGTGCGTGTATGTGCGTGTGCGTGTGTTGTCACTGAAAAAAATAGTTTTATGCATTTTATAACATTACTAAAGTTTAGATTATAAATTTTCCCAGTGTTTTGCTATTTTTGGTAGAATATGCTGGATATATTGTAAATATGTGGTGTCATAACGTTTTGTGAGCGGTATAAATTGGTAGTATTTTGACTTTCTACAATGGGAAAAGTAAGCTGCTGGTAAAAAGCATGCAGTCTGTATTAAAGTAAACGTCACGTATCTGTTTATCAGTGCATTTGCCAAGGTTTTCAGCTAACAAGTTGTTCGACTGGTAAAACAGCTCTAAGATGTGTAGTTTGGTCTTTTGAGAAAATAGTTTGAAAAAAGTTAAAATTTGTTTTGTTTAACGACACCACTGACTGGATCACATTGATTTATTAATCATCTATTAGACGCCAAAAATTTTATAGTCTTAGACATAAAACGCACTATATTTTTCCATTGGTAGCATATTCATCATCTAACAGACAGGATAGCACATACCACAGCCTTCGTTGTACCAGTTGTGGTATACTGACTGGAACGAGAAATAGCCCAATGGGCCCACCGACAGGGATCGATCCTAGACCGAACGCGCATCAGGCTAACGCTTTACCACTGGGCTACTTTATCCGCCCGAGTCTCTCTCTCCCCCCCCCCCCCCCCCCCCCCGCCCGCTTCCACCCAGTCTCAAATACAATGTAATTTATTTAGTTGTAGTTTATTTGTGGTACTTATTTATAATTTTATTTTACATTTTTATATTTATTTATTTATACATTGTGTTGTATATTAGTACGGAATATCATTATTGGAGCGCTAAGCTTAGTAGGTTGTTGTGCACCATAGGTCAATATAATTGCGATGTTGTACAAGAGTTGAAGATTAATTTGCATTGCTGTATTACTGTGTTATATTAAGTAAGCCTTTTTGTAGTTATTTTTGTTTCAGCCTTTGAGCCTAGAGCTCACGGGCGTCACTTGATTGGGGACGGGGAGAAACATGCACCCCCCACCCTCCAACACACTTTTTGAAGTTGGGGATCAACGTGCAAATGTCCCCCCTCCAAACGTTTTATGATGGAAAACAACACCCGAAAAACAGGTTTCTTTTATTAGAGCCCAAACGTCATTGCGTTACGTTAAAAGCTAATATTATTGTTAACATTTCCATAAGACATGTAGACCGTGGGCCCACTATACCCCCCCCCCCCCCCCCCCCCCCCCCCCCCCCCCCCCAGGGATTTTTCAAGATAAGTATATCTTTGAAGCCTATCCATAGACATATATTCAAATCAGCTTGTCCGCAGGCAATCTGTTGGTGGGTGTGCCTGTAGGGCACGTTTGAGTGTAGGCACCCTATTTATTTTTAACCGGGCAAATTTCTGATCAAGGTGAATGTTCCACATAATTTTAAAAAATATTTGAAAATAATTCTGGACTATATCACTGCTTTTACTTTAAAGCTAGGTTACTGGTGAATGTATTCCACCAAAAAATAATACATTTTTGGCATCTGACTAAGCATAGTGAGTCAATGGATTTGAAATGTCCTGAGTATTACAAAGATAGTATATGAAAAAACTGCACGGCAATGTTCAAGTTAACATCCAGACATATTTTGAACAGGTTTAAGATCAAATTATCAATGCTATTCATGCTAAATTACATGTTCATAACAACAAACCACAAAGCAATGCAATATATGTGGTATTGATATAGTACCGGGGGTATACTCACCAGCAAAAGTTACACAGTTCCCGATATACGTAATTCTCTATATACATGTATATATATACATACCGTATCTAAAACATTCTGATCCTTTTATTATTGTATTGTATTTAATATCTGAAGGCAGCATTACTTAAATATGGTGCAGTACATGCTGTATAAACCATTAATATGGATATTTTGAATATTTTTATATTACACACAAGTCTTACAAACATAAAACGTGAATTTACATGTACATGTACCATTTTAGGCAAGTCTGCATTACATATACAATGTATCTGTCTCACAACAGTTCATCTTAGGTTTTTTGTTGCTTTTTGTAATATTTCAGAATTGCAGTTCTATTTATATTATGCTTAACTTATGTTTTGGTGTATATATTTCATATCTACATAGAATATTGTCATCAGGCAAATATCTAGCACTATAAAAATCTAACTTTCATTCCCAATTCTCAATCATTTTATGTGACCCAAATATGATATATGTGAAGCTTACAATTTTCTATTTCTACATCCTTCCTTCTATTCTATTAAGTAGATGTTAATAACAATTACAAAACAATATAATATGAGGTATGAATAATTATATACTTCTCAAAATAAGTTAGTAAGCAATGCCAGAAATGTATTAATTTCTATGTATACACATACTTTTATTATTAAAAAAACAAATTGACCTGGCTTTTTTCTATAACATATTGAGGCTTCATTATTCAAATATGGTTAAGTATATGGAGTTTATATACTATGTTCACAAATTTATGAAGATGTCCCTCTGTTCTTAGTACCAACCAATTATAAGTACCTTTCCTCGGCATGTGTGTTAAAACATTTACAATTCATCTATTTCACAGAAGCTTGTACTATTTTTAAAAACATATTTGTATTTAAATTGTGCTTAATTTATGCTTAGGTTTATATAATTGACATCAGATATAGTCATCAGGCATATCTAGTACTTGACTTTCTTTCCTATTTCAGTCTTATCATCTGACTCAAATATAATGTCTATTATGTTCACAATATCTGTAATTTCTTATTTTGTCCTCTGGGCCTTTGCTCTTGTTCCTCCCTCAGTATGTCAACAGCTCTTGTTATCAGATCACAAACCATCCAATTCAGCTTCAGTATTTCTTTGGACATTTCTCAGCCATTTCTATGTGGTTAAAGAATACCCTGTACTTTGTGATATGACTAATACCATATGAGACCATGGCAATTTGCTCTCTTCCAGTTTGCTCTATTGGTACAGCATATTTTCAGGGAATATCTACTGGATGGAAGGTTTGCAACTAATCCACAGTAGCATAATAACAGCATTCGTGGTTTGGCACTAAATTTCTCATGTGAAAGGGGTTCTTCCAAGCCACACTTGACCTAAGGAATCCCTACAAAGGTCTTAAGAGACTAGAAGACCTTTTAAATGAAAAAAAGAAAACTCTGCCCTCAGCTTCTTGGGAAGAGGGTTCTATTTGTGAGACAAAGTGCACATTTCAAACGCAAACCATGTCTGAGGGTGTTGTAAAGTGCACAAGAAAATGCAGAAACAAAGATTATACTTCAATGTCTGTACATTGCTGCCAGTTCACCATCCCAGATACGGACATTTGTATACACTCAATTTGGCAACAAGAGGCATCTTATAGATGTGCACAGCATCATTAAGGATGTAGGGAAGACACCAACTAGCAATTCCAGCCGTGCTTGCCATTACTGGCTATGATACCAACAGTGCTTTTATGCAGAATGGAAAACTGGAGGTTTTGAACATTCTCAAGCAACACCAAGACTTCCTTGAAATGTTGTTAGCTCATGGAAGTTCAGCAAAAATTGATGTTCATATATTTAAGAAGCAGATCATTTCATATACCTTCTCTATGGGAGTGCAGGTGCGAATAACATACACAAACATCATGACTTGAGAAATATCTGGAAATGTTTGTTGCCAAACCAAGGATGATAATATTGAACTACAGTAGAGTATAAATCAGCCTTCCCCACTCTACATGTATGTATTCACTGATAATGCTCTGAGAATGCACATAAAGAGAACAAATTGCCAAGTTGTCATTTGGTATCAGTCATGCCAGGCATACCAGGCTATTTCCCAACCAAATTGTCATATGGCTGAGATATTTTAGAAGGCATACAGAGATGAAATAGTGATATGATCACATGAGAGCTGATGGACATACTGATGGGGGAACCAGAGCAGAGCCTGGAGAAGGAGAATACCAGAAATTGTGAACATGACAGACATACTTTAATTGCATGAAAATGCAAAGGAATATGAAAGGAAGTCAAAACTTTCCTAGACAATATTTGATGTAGAAACTAATTATATACACTTGAGCATAAGTTAAGCACAATGTAAATATAAAGGCAAATCTAAAAATATTACAAACACAGACTAGTATAAGATGAACTTCTGTGAGATAGATAACTTGTACATGTAATGCAAAAGAAATTATGGTAGGTACACAAAACTGATGCTTTAAATTTTTAACACTGGTGTTTAGTAAAGAGGGACATATTCATAATATTGATGCACATACATGTATACTCAACAAAATTAATTAAGGGCTAGTAAACTTTCTTATATTATAATATAATTCTTTGTTACTGTCATATTATTTTAGCATGTTTTGGTCATATATATGGCTTCTATACATTGTTTAAGTAAACTTTTACTGGTTATACACACAAAAAACACTGGGACTTAACATACTTATGAAAAATATTGAAATGAGCATTAGGCAAGTATTTGTTACACATTTGTTCAGAATGTTTTTTGTCATTGTGTTCCCTCAAAATTGTTATTTAAGTCATTAAGTTTAAGAACATGTCACAATGCTGACAACTTTCAATGGAAGAAGTTGTATTTTCCCCCATATTTAAAGGAAAATGCTAAAATATCTATTGGACCTTAATTAATTTTGTTGAGTATAGTATAGGCAGATATACTGAACCATATTTGAATAATGCTGCCTCAATATATTAAATACAGTGCAATTTTTAATGGTAAAAGGTTCAAGCAGCCCAAAATATGTGTAAATATAGAAAATAATGCATTTCAGGCATTGCTTAACTTTTGCCGATGAGTATATCATTATTCATACCACATATTGCATTGTTATGTGGTTTGTTACTATTAACATCTAGTATAGGATGAATATCATTCATGTTGGCCTTATATCTGTTAAAAATCTATATGGATGACAACTTTATCACTATATTTAATTTTTCAATATAGTGTTTTTGGGACACAAAATGTGCAACGGTACCCCCATTCAAATGGCGATATTTTTTTAATCCACCAACATTTTTGCTGCAGACAAGCAGATATTAAATTCATATATAATGAGGTATCTAAAAATACTTGTCTCCAAAAATCCCTAGGGGGGGGGGGGGGGGAGAGGGTTTCGGTATCTGGTCCATGGACTAACACAAGAGTATATAGAGTATTGGCTATATAGTAGTACTATACAGCCTAATACTCGTACCAAGTTATCAATCAATGATTATGTTACCAACAACATGGTCTATAGACTATACCGTCTAGACGCTTTGTTTCATATTTTCTATGTTGAAAAGAAAACAATAAACAAAATGTCGAATTCACATTATTATTGTGACTAGAAAGCACCCGCAGGTTACACGTGTGGTCTGGGATTCAGTTTACGAATCTATCCTCGCGCTGAATGCACGCAGCTATAATGTCAGAAGTTTTATTTAATTTTAATTTTCAGACTTATGGGCGGATCCAGGACATTTGGGGGGGGGGGGGGGCAAGAAAAAAGGGGCACATTGGCTCGTTAAAAGGACATCTTAATTAAAGTTTTAATATTTGCAGTTAATATGAATGCTTTTGTGTATATATCACAGTGTACGAACGGAAGTGTAAACTAAAAGACACGGTTTTCTGTACACATACGGCTCATGTTTGAGTTTACTCTCCCTTTAATAAAGATTATTATATGAGCTTTAAGGCCCGTCGGAACATATTTTTAAAGTGGGGTGGGGTGATTGTTAAGCAATGCACGAGATGTGCAGCGGGGTCTAGGGGCATGCTCCACTGGGGAAATGTTTTAAAACTGGATCGCTTTAAACGCCTTTTCTTGGCATCTGAATCGCAAAATTAACCATTTTTAAAAAATAAGTTAAAAACTATTTTAAGCATTATTTTGCAGGGTATTTTAACCCAAGAATGTGTTTTTTCCCCCTTGGCATCTTGATAGCAAAATTACCCATTTTCAGACAGTGATCATTTCCGCTTTTGGAGTTTTATAACCCAAACATTATTATTTGGAAGAGTTTAAACCTATTACTCTTAGATCTCAATCACTAAATCGTGCATTTTAGCTGGGGATGGGAGGAGGAGAGGGACCCTCGAAAAAGCGATAGAATCAACTTTGCTTCGTATATAAGTACAGGGGCGTGCGCAGGAAATTTTGCAAGGGGGGGGGGTCGCCGCAGGCGCGAAGCCCGTGGCAGGGGGGTCTGGGGGGCCCTCCCCCCCTGAAGTTTTGAAAAATTGACCCCTTGTAGGGCTATTCTGAGGTGTTTTCTGCTGGCTAGCCCAGCTGCTTTCTGACCACATTTTTAAAAAAGAAATTACATCCGGGTGAGAGTTCATTCATTCATCCACTATAGTTCCTAATTGTGACACATGTTGTGGTTCACATATTCACTTCTAGGAAATGGTGAAGAATTAAAGCAATATGTATGTTTAATGGTAAGCCTTCTGGCTGTATTTTGCCCATGTTATTTTGTAATATTGTGCATCGACCTTTTGGGACATGGGTATATAGCGCAAGTGACAGCCGGAGTGAATCGGTTAATGAACCACCTGTTCGGACCGGTACTACAGCCAGATGCGGTCATATAGCAAGAAACTGAGACGGAAATGTTCTCAATTTTGGAGTGAATATAAATGCTTATATAATGTATGTTCGCAATGGTGTATGTTGTTAGTGCCAACGAGAACCTGTTCTATGGGCAATCTTCGCTTGAAGTTGGGCAGTTTAACATGGGTTTCAATGGCAGATGACATCTGTGTAGTGAGACCAAAAATCGGGATATGAATTTTTTTTCGCCTTGAGCGTTCCGACACCCAACCCCCCCCCCCTCCCAACTGCGCACGCGCCTGAAGTATGACTATCATATACATGTATTTCATTGTATTTTGACTTGGATAAAAAAATTTAAAGGGCACTAATCTAGGGACAGATCTGTCTAGGTAGGGCATATATTGCCACCCCCTCCCCCCCCCCCCAAAAAAAAAAGAAGAAGAAAAGCAACCCGATACAAAGGGGCACTTGTAAATTCAAACTTTAAAAGGCACTATTCTAAGGACGGCTCTGTCTAGGTAGAGCAGTTATACATAAGACACGATACAAAGGGGCATTTGTAAATTATAACTTTATAACTGGAACTATTCTAGGGACGGCTTTGTCTAGGTAGGGCAGTTATACATTTAAAAAAATACAAAGGGGCATTTGTAAATTATAGCTGTAAAGGGTACTATTCTAGAGACAGCTGTCTATAGTACGTCCCATCATTATATGCAAATATTTTTTTAAATAAATAATTTCAGTTTGGTTTGATGTAAGAAGAAAGGTAAAAGTATTTTGGAAATACCCCCCCCCCCCCCCCCCCCCCCCCTCAAAAAACCCCCAAAAGACTATGTTTGTGTGCAATTTACAAATCAGTCTGTTCAGAAATAAATAACTTGTAGTAAATTCCATAGCATAAAAAAGGCGTTCCCCTTGGGACGGACTATAGGTAGGGCAGATATACATAAAAATGACAGTCTATTGTTCATGAGTAATTTTGAAAATCTATACAATTTCAAAGCAAAAACTATTAGGCTGTCGTTATACAACTTTGATCACGCAACTTTAAGGCGCTAAATACTCGCGTTAGACAACGTGGTGAACGCCATTGGCACTCGGTAACACAAACACACTGCTGCTGCAAAGCTTAACTTCATGCAGCTAAAAATGCTTACGTGCCTCTGATACTTGTTAAACAGTTATCATGGATGTTACAAATGAAATATCGTTTGCGTCACAGTATATAATGCTTCATTTAAGTTCGAAATCAAACGATCATCTGCGTATACATAAATCTGTGTAAATTATAAAAAAAAAAAAAAATTAAACGTTAATTCTCTGGTTACCATATTATAACATCATGTACAAATATGAAATACAAGCTCAAATGCACTTTTAAAAAAGTCGTGTGTGTTCGCTATGAACGGATATTTTAGTGGCCGCAGTACAGCGAACCATACCAATACGTACGGGATGGGTTATCAGTCTTCAATTTTACATTAAAAATTATTTATTTATTTATAAAATTAAAAAAAACCTAAATCAGTCTTCACTTTTACATTACAAATTATTTATTTTATAAAATAAAACATGTTTTAAGGCATTCGTAATTCACACGAAACATGTCGTATACCCTCAGGATAATTCGGAATGTTTTCAAATTATTTTTAAATCACTGGCATGATTCTGCAAGTAAGGTTTTGATTGGTGGACATGAGCTCCAATTGGCTGCTGTTAGATCCACATGTAATAGTGGAGCTAATTTTAATTAGATTGTAGGGTTCGTCTCAAAAAATTAAAAGAGAAATCTTGCGCTGTACGAAGAACGTTCGGTTGAGGATACGGTACTAGAGTCTAGTTAAAACCGGTTTGATCTTGACAACGTATTATCGACAGTAGTACCTACCTATTTCAGAATTGATATTTTATAAAGTGTTTGTAGAACTTTCAAAGTTTAGTTTGTATACCAGTAACACATTAATCATCACGGCCGTAGCTAGCACTGTTTAAGGAATTTTTGACTATTAACTACTCAGTTGCCCCCCAAAACAAAAAATCCTAGCTACGGCCCTGATCATGTATATATTTTTAAAATAAAATATACTAAAAGTAGACAATGAACGTTTTCACTTTTAATTTTACGTGTTAAAATCGACAAATTCAAATAAATATTATTTCGTTTGGAAAGGGTAAAGTTGGGGGGGGGGGGGGTGTTTTAACGACATCAAAGATAAAGCATATTGATTTAATAATCATCCGACCCCATACAACCGTAAATAAAATGTGTTGAGTGCGTCTTTAAATAAAACATATCCTATCCTTCCTTCCATCTGCTGTTGGATGTCTAACATTTGGTGATTTTGACATATAATCTTAGAGAGGAATCGGGTGCATGTGCAGGGGGGAGGGTATTGGAGGTCGAAACCCTTACTTGCCCAACCCCGCTGAAATCCCTGCACACGCGCCTTGGAAACCCGCTACATTTTTTTTTAGCAAGGGATCGTTTATATGTTCCATCCCACAGACAGGATATCACATACCATGGTCTTTTTGTATACCCGCCGATGGGGATCGATCCTAGACTGACCGCGCATTTCCAAAAAACACCTTTTTAGGTCTAAGTAATGAATAAAAATAACATATAGTCTTGAAAAATGTTATGTAAATCGAACACAGTACCCTCTTCCTCTACCCCTAGAGCGTTACGTAATTAATAACACCCCCTTACATGTAACGCGTATGCCAACAGCTGGCCACTGTCAAAATTTCAAGGCAAATCACCCACTCACCGACCCCTGGAAAGTACCATACCTCTATGGATATAAATATGTTTTGGAGATATGAGACGACCCCTCAATCAAGACAGTTAAATTTGTTCAAAAATTGCGAAATCTCACGTAATCTCTAGCCAATGAAAACCGAGATACTGGCTTTGTTTTTGACCTGGATAAGCCAGCGTAATGAAACCAATGCGGAGTGCGGCGTCATATATACACCAAACGTAATTGGATTTTCTGTTCTATATGCTTAAATAATAAAAATATTCCAGGGAATGTAGTTTTAATTTTCAGTAGTTTACAATGTATTTTAGGATAAATAACAGTATCACGCAGTAATGTATTGCGACCAGAATGCAGGGCCGTAGGGGGTGGGGTCGGGGTGAATTCTTGGAACGAACGAGCATTGAAGGCGCAGGACACTAGGAGGTCCGAGAGCATGCCCCCCCCCCCCCCCCCCCCCCCCGGAAATCTACAGGCTCTAAAATACCATTTTGCAGCAATATCAGGGACGTTACATACTAAAAACCAAGAAGATGATTTTCTTTAAGTTTCTATTATTTTTACCGTATTTGTTTTTCGGAGGGGGCAACTGTCCCTCTTGCCCCCCCCCTCCTCCCCTCACTAGCTACGGCCCTGGAATGCACCAAATACATCTGTTTGTTATGGGTGAACGGCGGTTGCTCATCAAAAATATTTGTCATATATGGTCACCCTACTTTTCTTCAGCAAATGACACCAATTCTTGGATCTAAATATACTCTTCAAAAAAAGAAGCGCAAAAGGGTACAAATGGGTTATAACTCCGATTTTATGTTTCCTACCGGTTCATGCTTTGTGAATATAAGGTCATTGCATGTCCCAAACACATTCCCACGGTTACATTCGATAAAACGCAGCTACTGTACAATAAAGTTCCAAAATGTGAATATTCGCAAAAACGCAGCCACGTGCAAACCATGTCACCACTGCACGTGCGTTGTCTGCACGTGCAACATGAACACCGACAGTATAAAAGTGCAGGGTGTTCGCTTGCCTGGCCTCTGTATCTGGCCGACAGTTGACAATCCAGGACATGCCACGTCTCAGTGAACCGCAGAGAAACAATGCCATCGGCCGACTAGACGCAGGCGAATCCAGAACGGCCGTTGCCAGGGCATTCCATGTGTCCCCAAGCACCATCTCCAGACTGTGGGACCGTTACCAGCAACATGGATCAACACGTGACCTCCCTAGATCCGGTCGACCACGGGTCACTACCACCGGGCAGGACCGCTACATCCGGGTACGCCACCTTCGGGAACGATTGACTACTGCCACCTCCACAGCCGCAGCAATACCAGGTTTGCGCAGGATATCCGACCAGACCGTACGGAACCGCCTACGTGAGGTAGGAATTCGTGCCAGACGTCCAGTTCGAGGTGTCATCTTAACACCACAACACCGTCGACTCCGACTGCAGTGGTGCCAGATTCATCGACAATGGCCTCAACTGCGATGGAGACAGGTGTGGTTCAGTGACGAGTCCCGATTTCTGCTCCGACGTCATGATGGAAGATGTCGCGTGTATAGGCGTCGTGGTGAACGTTATGCGGCAAACTGCGTGCAGGAAGTGGACAGATTCGGCGGGGGTAGTGTCATGGTGTGGGCAGCCATCTCACACACTGGCAGAACTGACCTGGTCCACGTGCAGGGCAACCTGAATGCACAGGGCTACATTGACCAGATCCTCCGGCCACACATCGTTCCAGTTATGGCCAACGCCAACGCAGTGTTCCAACATGACAACGCCAGGCCTCACACAGCACGTCTCACAACGGCTTTCCTACAGAACAACAACATTAATGTCCTTCCCTTGGCCATCGATATCACCGGATTTGAACCCAATTGAGCATCTATGGGACGAGTTGGACCGACGCCTCCGACAGCGACAACCACAGCCCCAGACCCTGCCCGAGCTGGCAGCAGCCTTGCAGGCCGAGTGGGCCACCATCCCCCGGGACGTCATCCGTACTCTGGTTGCTTCAATGGGCAGGCGGTGCCAGGCAGTTGTCAACACACGCGGAGGCCACACCCGGTATTGACTCCAGATGACCTTGACCTTGGTGGTGTGTCCTATCACTTACTCACAATGGACTAGAGTGAATTGTGAACAATCCTGCAACATTTGGTAATTATCGGACTCACCATTCAATAATTAAATCAATTCTCCAAATGTTACGACAATGTGGTTTTGCGTTTCTTCTTTTGAAGAGTATATATCTACCTTTAAAACTGAAAAAAGTTTAATTTTTAATCTTTGAAAACCAGCTGGAATAAAACTTGGTACACATTATCCGGGAAAACGCAAAGGCGTTCTAGCAACAGTTCCATAAGTAGGTGCATGCAGCATGATAGGGTTACAAAAAAACTCCAAAACCCCCCCACCAAAAAAACAAACAAACCCACACACACACAAAAAAAAAAAAACCCCGCATTTTAAAACGTACTACATCGAACTGCTTCGCCACTAGTGCAAGGCGCACATTAAGTGAATATCTTTCTACGTTCATTTCGGACTTCGAAGTACTTCATTCTGTATTGGACAAAATGTTTGATTCGTGACAAAAGCCCCGTTCACATGAGCAACATTTAAACCTATGAGTAAATATACTTATCATGCAACCATGCTTCTTGTGACCTGATAACCCCTACCTGATAATTAGAAGTGTTATTAGGTCACCAGGAAATGAGTTGTGCGCATGACGAATGTTTGCTAATTTTTCAGGTAGGTCGTTTTCTCATTTTTCAAACATCCATTTTTCAATTCTCCATTATTCGCTACCATTCGGAACTATATAGCTAGCGTTTTGAATTAAACATTTTGAAACAAAAAAGCAAGTAGCTTTCTGCAAAGAATGTCTACACTGGAACATCGTCTGTCGTCACAGTAGATATTCAGGTCACACATAAACCTGAGTTTATTTTCCCAGAATAAGCAACAATTAATTGTAATGTTGTGACACATAATGTTGTGAAATATAATCAAAGTATTTTATTTAAAATTTGTAAAATGCTTTCGGGCACCTGTTATTGTCCGACTTCCGGTAGTAGTTTCTAAACGATAAAACTAATCATTTCAATACCGCTTTCGAACTCCAAAACCAGATGTACGCCCTCTCAATGCATTCGGCTCCGCCAGTGCACAAATTCAATTACTCAGTCTATCGTGGCACACACACGCACACGCATTTTCGATCATCATGTAATGTATTTATGGCTGGTTTATTTTAAGTTCAAAAAGGGAAATTAAAATGGAACAAGATTAGTTGTCTATAAATATTTATTACGCGAGAAATGACATACTGTCATCGAAAAGCTTTTTCATTTCATAAAATAAACTATTTATTGAGTTTGATCAAACTAGGGATGTTTCTCTGAATACGAGTATGTCGTGTAATGGGCTTTCTCAGGGTGAAAAAAGCATTCCCTGTGAAACAGATCAATATTGTTATACAGCTTGTCATGAACTGAATAATATTGGCAAAATATGATCTGTGCCATTTATTATCATCTGGTGTTTCTTGTTAAGAACGGAAGAGATAGGAATGGTTGTTTAACGACATCCTAGCACTTTGTTGAATCAGCGGTTGTTTGGTGTCAAACGTACATCATCTGGACAGAAATCCACTGTCGTTTTGATTCGTGACATGGTCGGGATCTAGCCCAGTAGGTAGAGCGCTCGCCTGAGGAATAATCAAACTGGAGTCGTATGATCAAATCACCTCTGGAACCATTCTCTGATCAAATTGGATTTCTCCCCGTCCCGACTAGTGAACCAGTCCATTACTGGTATATTAAAGGTGAGGTGTGTGCTGTCCTCAATACAAATAAAGATTCCTCTAAAACTGTATGACATAATAATCAAATGTTTGACATTCAATAGTCGATGATTAATAAATCAATGAGCTCTAGAGGTGTTAAACAAAAACAAACTTTTAACTTGATTCGCAACAGAGCAATGTCATGCTTTTTCCGTCGTATTATATCGATAATGCCACATTTCATTTCAATTTACTTTAATCCAAATATTCAGTCATCCTGAAGAAGTGAGATCTTACTCTCATCTCAACCTACCATTTTCCGTTATTTGATCCGAGCAAAGCAGCGCTGGTATGAACTTTAGTATAATTTAATGCATTCAGAATGACTGTTCACACTGGAAGGTCAAGTGACTATAAAATCGTATTGGCTCATGTCAGATCTACTATCGGAGAGTAAATGGATATTGTGTTCAACTACCGGAAAAATTTAAGCAATCAAATATCAGTAACCTGAGCTACCAGAGCTCTGTTCAAGACTAAGACATAATTAAGTTAATCGCTAGAAAAAGAGAAGCTAGTATAGTGGCCCCGGTAAGATGTACACTGGACTGGAACCGGTTGTAAGGTACGAACTCAGTAGCTATCAGTGATGATCTCGATGGTCTGTAATCACTACCACAGATCGATCTGTGTTCTACCACCAAGCTAAATAATATTCCTTCATACCGTGAAAGCCTGTTCACAACGAAATGATTTTCAAAATGTTTTATGCAGGCATTCCGTCATCTCCAGGATTTAATTTGTACGTCAAATATCCTTTAGAATACTTCAGAGCCTATATTTATAAACGTTTTAAATTCAGACTAAGTCTCCATAATTTAGCATAGGCCACAAAATACTAAAATAGCCCATGTCTCTTCAGATAATCCATTGTGTTTTAGGAATATGAATTTAATTTTTAATTTTTAAGGTTATGCCAAAGTGCCAATTGTATCAAATATGATGGCTACTGATGCTTCGCAGGTTTTTTGTTACTGATGTTAACAATTTTGATTAATTATGAAATGGGTGCTTTAAAAGTTACCGTTGAACCACTCACACTTCTTCTGAAACAGTATATATATATATATATATATATATATATATATATATATATATATATATATATATATATATATATATATATATTGGTGCATCAGTACTTATATGCTTATGTTTACGAATGTATTGATATAAGATCAGGCTAGAGGACAATGCCACCAGAAAGTTGATGCATGCATACCATGTATTCAAGAGTCAAGGATATTGTCAATCGGCCCATGCATTGTAATCAAATGAGGCTAGTGGAATATCGCTCAATCACTGGACGATCACTGTAAAAACAAAACAATCGAGAGAAGAGCAAACAATTCAGTATGGAGTGTACACTTGTAATCACTCTCACAGATAAAAAAAGTAAAGTTTGTTTTATTTAACGACGCCACTAGAGCACATTGATTTTTAATCTTATCATCGGCTATTGGACGTCAAACATATGGTCATTCTGACACTGTTTTTAGAGGAAACCCGCTGTCGCCACATAGGCTACTCTTCTTTACGACAGGCAGCAAGGGATCTTTTATTTGCGCTTCCCACAGGCAGGATAGCACAAACCATGGCCTTTGTTGAACCAGTTATGGATCACTGGTCGGTGCAAGTGGTTTACACCTACCCATTGAGCCTTGCGGAGCACTCACTCAGGGTTTGGAGTCGGTATCTGGATTAAAAATCCCATGCCTCGACTGGGATCCGAACCCAGTACCTACCAGCCTGTAGACCGATGGCCTGCCACGACGCCACCGAGGCCGGTTTCTCACAGATAAGGTGGGAGATAAGTCTTAACACTTCCAATGTTCATACTAGTCGCTACAGCTACGCATACACCCGTGCTTATTTCACGTACACGTTCGACAAGAGTGGCATTCGCACACTAACACTGTCTGACAACAGAGGCAGCGCTGTGTTGACGGGTCATTAGAACTATATCCACATTCCATTTTCATATCAGAATTCTAGCCCAGAACTTAACGCATGTATACAAACCACTGTTTTCTATCTTTCTTTTTTTATCTATACGTCGTCGGTTACTAAGGACATATGATGTTCAGTAATTCGTTCGTGTACGCTCTTTGCGGTGATGTATGTAGCTGTTTTATTGCTGATACAGAATGTTTTCTTTACACTTAATAAAGCCATCATTTGTTGGCGATATTTAACTTGCTGTTTTATTGTTGGTGCAACAGAACCGTACGCCCAAAGCCGTAATTCGGCATTTTAAGATAAGTACAATTTTATAATCAAAAGTTAAGTATAAATTTAGATAACGTATATTGACGATATCTTTTCTGATTATTCATATGCTTCTTTGGACACTCATATATTAGCAAATAGTATTTGAAATATTATTTCTTCAACGTATTTTATTCTTGGATGATTACTGTGTGTATTCTAAGCGAAGGGGATTGACAGCTGCCGCAATTTACCATTGGTACCAGAGTAAGCTTAGGCAACGATCATCATGGAAGCGAAAGATCGCCACAATAAAGGGGGCAATGGTGATACGATGAACTCGAACTCAAACATCATAACAAATCCAAAAGAGGAAAATACCATATTTGTGTATTTCCTGTCATGCTTCGCGACTATTGGAGGTCTGATATTTGGATACGACACAGGAATCGTGTCCGGTGCCATGCTGCTAATAAAACCTTTCTTCGACTTGAACACAATATGGACAGAGATAATAGTTAGTGGCACCATCGGTGCGGCCGCGCTGTTTTCTCTTGTAGCTGGTTTCACCACGGATTTCTTTGGCCGAAAGAAAACCATCATGGCTGCCAGTTTTGTGTTTACGGGAGGAGCTATTCTCATGGCGCTTTCACCATCCAAAGAGATCTTGCTGGTGGGCAGGATAATTGTGGGGATGGGTATAGGTGAGTTTATATGGTGATATTAATGTGTGTTGTCACTGGCAAAGGAATAGATAAATATTACCACTAGACTACTAGACTAGGTGCGGATTCGGAGGGCGGGTATAGGACGTACAACCCCACCCCCGTTTGTTTTGGAAATATTATTTTCAATTTAGATAGCATGATTTTAAACAAAATCGGTCATTGTAATTGTTTAGATAGCATGATTTTAAACAAAATCGGTCATTGTAATTGTTTTTCCACGATTCCTGTCTTAGCAAAATATGAGGAAAACATATTGGTAATTAAAAGTAGTAATTGTAAGAACATATTGGATTATTTCTCGTTCCAGCCCGTGCACCACGACTGGTGTATCAAAGGCCGTGGTATGTGTAGGATGGTGCATATAAAAGATCCGTTGCTACTGATCGAAAAATATAGCGGGTTTTCTCTCTGAGACTATATGTTTGACATCCAATATAGCCGATGATTAATAAATCAATGTGCTCTAGTGGTGTCGTTAAACAAAACACTTTTTAAAAACATGGTTTGGATTTGAAAGCGTTACGTAATTGTTGAACGGCGCCGTATTATATGTATGCATATATTTTGTAATGGCCACACCTCGATAAATTACTATTAGTTTAATTCAGTGTTAGTGTTACAGCGTATTGTGGTACTAGCTAGTGTATGTCAGTGAAAAACAGTCTAGAATCGCTAAGTAATTTGCAAAGTGCATCTGACAAAAATAGGAGGAGGATGGGACGGACTAAACATCGTTCGCTGTATTGTTAGTGATGCTTTTGATAGGCGTTTTAGTAATAGACAAAGTAACTATACGGCAATGATTCATCACATTTACTGATATACTTCGCCAGTTTTCTTGCATGTGGTATTTTATTTTTTTCTTCAGAATCGTCGGTGTGCATTGTAGAGTTACTTTCTTACTTTGACAGCTGCCGCTATATTACTATATAAAATAGTAAAAGAAATTACAAGGACAGGTCAAAGAAGCGTTAAGCAAAAGGGTTATAAATATAATTTATGAATTTTAACCATCAATAAACATAATTGACATAAACACAATGACAAAAAATAGTGTTCAGATTTTATATTTGCGATGAATTAGGAAATTCGTGTAATTTGTCACTTATTTTGATCGGTAACATTGTATTGTCGTCAACTGTAAAACCATTTTTTCCGTGACAGCGTTAGTTCAAAGTAATTTAACATAGATTTGTAAGCAACATAGATACTAAAATATATTACGTTTCGAATGTTGACCCATTTTAGTTGCACTAGCTGATGTTAATTTAAAACCAAATAATTTAAGTGGCATTAGGAAACGGGACGGTCCATAATGTTTTGCACGGTAATGTATCGAATGTATTTTCTAAAAATATATCAACACGATCCCGATCATAAGGTATTTACGAAAATAAGATTAATTAGCCTTTTTCTGCATTTATCGCAGATCTGTTACCCATTTACTCCGATGTTTGGTTTTTTAACGCGATTTCACTTCCGTTTTGATATTTCGACAAAATTTTCTGTCTTACATATGGGACTCAGTCTGTTTAGGTTATTTTACCTTGTCATAAGCGCTCGCTGGCGCTCTCTATAAAAAGATTTCTTGCGTTATTTTGCCGTTTACGTGACGTCACCCAATGTTAATATCTGCTCAAACTGTAGAAGTCACGTGGTCATGGAGAGAGAGAGAGAGAGAGAGAGAGAGAGAGAGAGAGAGAGAGAGAGAGAGAGATAAAGATAATGAGAGAAAGACAGACCGACATAGACAGAGATAGTGATGTGTGTGTGAGAGAGAGAGAGAGAGAGAGAGAGAGAGAGAGAGAGAGAGAGAGAGAGAGAGATAATGAGAGAAAGACAGACCGACATAGACAGATAGTGATGTGTGTGTGTGTGTGTGTGTGTGAGAGAGAGAGAGAGAGAGAGAGAGAGAGAGAGAGAGAGAGAGAGAGAGAGAGAGAGAGAATGAGAAAGGCAGGCACAGATAGATATTGTGTGTGTGTGTGTGTGTGAGAGAGAGAGAGAGAGAGAGAGAGAGAGAGAGAGAGAGAGAGAGAGAGAGAGTTAAAAAAGCTAGAGGAACCCCGCTTCTACCATAAAGCAAACACGTTGTGAAAAGTAGCAAGATATCTTCTATACACATCCCCAAAAGCAGGACAGTACATACACCGGCCTTTGGGGTATCAGTCGTGGTGAACGAGTCTGCCGACAGCGATCGATCCTGCAAAACCGCTGGCCCACAATATTGCAAAATAACTCTCTTGTATGAAAAAATATATACGTAACACCCAGAATGCGAACCTGTGTCAAAGTATCTCTAAATGGTTTTCACGGAATAATTGCCACAAACAGGCGCAGATCCAGTAGGAGGGTACTGGGGATGTGCACGTCCTCCCCCGAACTCAAAGTTCCATGAAAATCGTCTATACATAATGCATATTAGTGTACTTAGGAATACTGTAGGTGAACGTTTTGAACGTAGTAAAATAAAATGCTTTGTTTAACGACTAGAAAGGAAAAGTTTTATTTAACGACGCACTCAACACATTTTATTTACGGTTATATGGCGTCAGACATATGGTTGAGGACCACACAGATATTGAGGAAGGAAACCCGATGTCGCCACTTCATGGGCTACTCTTTTCGATTAGCAGCAAGGGATCTTTTATATGTACCATCCCACAGACAGGGTAGTACATACCACGGCCTTTGATATACCAGTCGGGAATCGATCCCAAACGTCCCGTTCCTTTGAACGTAGTACTTAATGTAAACTCTCCCTAGAATAATTCTGCATCCGCTTTTGTATCTATATAGCTTCAAACGAACGCGATCATGCATTATATTCTTTTCGTAAAGATGGTGAAAATAACAGAACATTTAATTCGTAGGATATCCAAAGGTAAAACTGATACAGAATGACTTGGAAACATTGACTTTTAACACAACAGGAGTTCGCGTGTTTGTGAACAAATCATGTTTTCTGTACAAAGAGGGGAACATATATTAAACCATATAATTTTGAGCACAAAACAAGAAATTTATAACTCGTTTCTCTAACAACGCACCTTTGTTTACCCAAGCGATTGCCTTGATGAAATAATATTATATTACTTTCCGGTGGTAATAACGCCATTCGTTATTTATGATAACACACACACACACACACACACACACACACACACACACACACGAATAACACACGTGTATGGTATCATACATATACGCGTGTTATCAATTTAAAGACATATACGACTGGCTGCTCGTAGATGACCCGGTCGATACAGCCATACCATCCAGTGAAATTGACTGCACTGTGATGCATACGTTAACCTGAAACATACGATACTGCGAGCGCACTGGTGGTAAATATGGTTTAGTTGGAAAAGACGTTTATAATTTTAAAGCTGGTTTTTGAGAATATATAATATATATATTACCTTACAACTCGTTGTTTAAAAGCGCATCAAATTCGCTCTTTAAATATGTTTTAAAACAACTTGTTTTAAGATAAGTGTACAACGGATACTCATGTGGTACTGTTTATAAAAAAAACCTTGTTTCAACAATAAACATGCTTTAAGATATATTTATTTTATGCACATGATTTGTATTCATATTAACTAAAATATATTTCAGTGTCACCCAGGTTTTTCATTTTCTAATTCATATAATAATGATTTTGCCTACTTTTCCTTCTGTTTTGCATGTATTTATGTACTCTCTCTCTCTCTCTCTCTCTCTCTCTCTCTCTCTCTCTCTCTCTCTCTCTCTCTCTCTCTCTCTCTCTCTCTCTCTCTCTCTCTCTCTCTCTCATATTTTATTTTATTTAGGATTTGCCTCCATGACAGTTCCGATGTATGTAGCGGAAGTTGCGCCAGCTCAGATCAGAGGTCGTCTGGTGACTTTGAATCAGCTTTTCATCACCATTGGTATCGTCATCTCGGCACTCATTGCTGGGGGATTCAGTGAAATGAAACCAGACGGCTGGAGGTAGACACACGTTATTACTGATGAGAAACAATATCCACATTAATGAAATATAGCAAAACACTTGTGCTGCAAAAAGGAAAATTAATCTAATGCATCTGTTGTGAAACGTCAAATTCATTTTAGCGGCATATATAGATTAGACTTAAAATAATATACATTCCACGTGCACGCACGCGCGCGCGCGCACACACACACATGTAGTAGTAGGAATCTGGTGAAGCGACAAAGAAAAATATCCATCGAAATGATACAAATCAAAATTGTTTTAGTCAGAACATAAATATAAAATTAAAGAGATTAGACATCCCACCTTTATTGTAAGCCTAACTAACCACTGTCAGTCTACACCGGCTCTACATTCATGACGTCATTCGTGTTTTATACGCAGGTATATGCTTGGGTTAGCAGGCGTACCTTCACTGATCCAGTTCTGTGGATTTTTCTTCCTCCCTGAAAGTCCTCGCTGGCTTGTGAGCAAGGGACGAGATGTCGAGGCGCGTGCCGTGCTCGTGAAGATACGTGGAACCGATGACGTCACGAGAGAACTCTACGACATAAGAACAGCCATAAATCGTGATAAGCAATTAGATCAGGGTAAACAAGTTAAAGAAGTAGCAAGTTGTATTAGAAAACAGGCGCGTGTGCAGGAACGTATGCAGGGAGGGGTCTAGACTGTTTATGGGTGGGGGGGGGGGGGTTGATGTCCAGTAATGCTCCTCCGGGAAATATATTGAAAAAAAAACAAAAAAGAAAATTTGTTAGAGCAGGAGAGGGTTTAATCCTCCGAAGACCTCCCCTCTACACACGTGCCTGAGAAAGCAATAAAAACCATAAAAACCATTATAGCTTCTCTGTACAAGACAATAAAATGAGTACAAAATGATATTTCGAAAACTATTTGATAATGTGACATATTTGCAGAGCCGTAGCTAGGATTTTTTGTTTGGGGGGGGGGGGGGATGGGGGGGGGCAACTGAGTAGTTAATAGACTAAAACTCCTTAAACAGTTAAGAGAATTTTCTTTAAGTTTCTATAATGCTTTCAGGATTTCAGGAACTGCCCCCCCCCCCCCTTGCCCCCCTGCTAGCTACGGCCCTGATTTGTAAAGATGTACATGTATGGATTTATAATATTCGAGTACGCAAAGTTTTATTCTGGGTAAAAGTATGTGAATATTTTGTGCAAGAGGTAACATAAACATTATTTGATATTGGGGATTGTGACATCCATATATGACCACTGGGGTTTTGGGATGGTTTGCTGTTCATTCAACATTGTCATCTTACAATCCTCGGCTACGCCATTGTGTTTTTGTTGCATGTGCGTGTTTTGTTGTAGGTTGCGTTCTGGGTAAAGTGTGCGACACTCCACACGTGATGAAGGCGCTCTTCGTTGGATCAGGACTGCAGCTCTTTCAGCAGCTCTGTGGGATAAACACCGTCATGTAAGAACTACATCCGCAACAAAAAATAAATATTACATTCAAAATGGAATCCATGTTCAAGGAGTCGATTACAATTTTCAGTTTTATTGGACATGGCCAAGCGAACTGTAAAGGCCAACATCATTTGTCAGAATATTCCATCACTTTACATTGACGTAAATTGTTGATCAATAATTATGGCATGTACTCATAGGCGTACGGGCTCCCATTTTGGTGGAGGGGGGGGGGGGGGGGGGGGGGGGGGGGCAGGCTGGTTTGTGTTAATTCATATTATCATTACTATCAAAAAGCTATATAGGGTTTCAAACGAATCACTACGCATTTTTACATGGATTACAACTAATGTTGAGGGTAGAGTGATTGAAATACATGGTAAAAAGGTCTCAGGTTTGCACATTTTGCCCGAATATCTGTATAATTTTTGCTCGAATTTGAGGTTTTGATCCTGCCCCCACCCCCTTATCTCGTACGCTTATGCACGTACTGTTACATCTAGGGATATTAATAATATCCCCAAAACAACTATACTATACTATTTTTGATCAATGTTTTGTCTTAATAAATTAGTATATTAAACATGATCGGGCAGAATTTACAAAACCTGTTTATGTTTTGCACGCGTGTAACTACATATATAATACATTTTATCAGTGCTTAAACACCTACTTTTAAGAAAAACAGGCTTCATAAATTCGGACCATGTTACTATTCGAGTATTTTAATGTTATATTTTATATTGTATGGCCTTGTGTACAAACAGCATCTGTTATTTCTTGTTCAAATACTTTCATCAGTTGAATGCACACGTTTCAAAGTTCAGTTGCCCACTTGGTCTACTATTTCAGTTACTACAGCGCGTCTATTATCAAAATGTCGGGATTTCCGGTTGATTATGCAATCTGGCTGGTTATGGTTCCAAACACGGTCAACTTTCTTTCAACGTTCATTGGTCTTTGGGCCGTAGAAAGATTCGGTCGTAAACGGTTGACCGTAATTAGTTTTGCAGGTGAGTCCATTCTGAATCAGCATTAAATGGACTAAGTAGAAAAGCCAGCAAACCCCCCCCCCCCAAAAAAAAACAACAACAAAAAAAAACAACAAAAACAACACAACAACAACAAAAACAACAACAACAAAAAAACAAAAACAAAAACAACACAAAAAATTCCCACAAAAAAACAAACAAACCCACCACAAAAAAAGAAAAACACAAACAAAAAAACACAAACAAAAAACACCACCACCAAAAAACCACCACCACTCGGCAACAAAATACAAAAACAAAAAAACAAATAAAAAAACAAACAAAAAACAAGCTCTCTTGTTCAAATTATTTGTCCTTTCCATTGTTAATTTTCAGGCGTGATTATGTCCCTTGCCGTTTTAGCAATCGGTTTTCAGCTGTCTGCGATATATTCGCCTGAAATTAACGGTAACATCACGGAAACCTACGACGGAAATGGAACGGTCATCACCGATAGTTGCTACGTCAAATATACGTTAGTGTTTGTTTGTTTTTTTCTCTCTTTCTTTGTTTGTTTCTTTCTACCTCTGTCTCTTTCACATTTCTTTTTTTCTTCTTCTTTTATTCTTTCCATTAATTTCAATAATACATGAAATATACTTCCTTGAAATCAATTTTGAAATGTAGGCTAATATCAAGTTTGCATTTCTTCACTGGATTGGGGGATGTAGCCCAGAGGTAAAGAGTTCGCCTGATGCGCGGTCAGGTTATGATCGATCCCCGTCAGTGGGCCCATTGGACTATTTCTCGTTCCAGCCAGTGCACAACGACTGGTATATCAATGGCCGTGGTTAGTGCTATCCTGTCTGTAAGATGGTGTATATAAAATATTCGTAGCTACTAATGGAAAAAATTTAAACTATACGTCAAAATTTCCAAATGTTTGACACCCAATAGCGGATGGTTAATAAATCAATATGCGTTCTAGTACGTCCTGCCTCTGCGGGGAAATTACGGCCTACGACTTCGCTAGCCAGTGACGATTTTAACTACTAATAACGGGCTGAAAGTTTCAAACAATGGCCCCAGGTACTAGACTAGTAACCACATGTTTGATAATTACAAGACATTGCAATCTGTAAGCCTACATTATAATAAACACTGCTTTCAATAATTACCAAATTATGAAACTTAAAAATCCTTATTTACAGGTGGTTTTTATAGTCAAGTTTAACTGTTCACAATAAACGTCATTGTCAGATGTACTATTATTGCAGCGTCTGCAATGATTGCATCAAAGACAGTCGCTGCGGCTTCTGTTACGACGACATTGCTAATGGAACGTGTCTACAGGCGCAACCCAGCCACAAAGAGGAACGAGCGCAGTATGGCCGCTGCAACGCAACTGACGTTTCCGCTACCGGCATGCACTGGGCCCAAGGGTACTGTCCAACAGACTATTCCTGGATGGCTATTCTAGGGCTGGCTCTGTTTGTCATTAGTTTTGCACCAGGTATGTGACTGTGTAAATAATCAAGTTTAAATTTTTTTTAAAACATTTTGCCTCCTTGTGTAAAACGTTCTGTATCTGAACGACAAAACTATTTATGTATTCGAAATTGTATTTCTGCCTAAAGCAGCGTTTAAAGGATAAATTGACATATTTCTGACTGGTTCCGTAAATCACTGCCAGGTGCTTCGTCTGTGGTATGACTGTCTCTCCCCAGGATGATATGCCATTCCGATTTCGTGTTTAGGAAGACTTCCACTGCCACGGCTACCCCCCCCCCCCCAACACACACACACACACAAAGAGAAAGAGAAAGAATTTAGATGCGTTATTGGTTTTGTCGTTTTTAGTTCATATGGCACAGCCAGAAACTAATTATATGATGAATACTACAAAAAGTCAGCAGGCCACTCTATGTACTTCAAAAGATCAAAATAATTTATTTCATATATATATATATATATATATATATATATGAATCATACAAAATTGCATGCATTTGACAACATAATAAGTACATATAATGGTTACATCAGATATATAATAAGAGTGTTTATTGTTGTCAACAGTTCATTTCTTGGCGTCGTTTCAAATTTGTCATTAATAGAGTTAGCCTAACAGTGAACATTACATATGTCTAGGTATGTTTACCTTTTACACTCTTAACCTTACGATGCGCGTTTTACATCTAATGCAGGTTTGGGACCAATGCCATGGACCATAAACTCTGAAATCTACCCTTTGTGGGCGCGTGGGACGTGCATTGCCATGGCAACGGCTGTTAACTGGATTTTTAACCTTGTAGTGTCCTTCAGTTTTCTCACATTGACAGAAACAATCACAACATACGGTAAGTAATTACGGGTGTATTAAGACAGGGATTTGGAAATCTCGTTTAAAATCCGTAACGGTGTAACGATACGGTGATACAGTATCGCATTCCGATATGAGGTCCACGATACGATGTGTCGATATAGGACAGCTGTATCGCGTTACGTAAGCTATATACGTCTTAAAGACATTGGCCTTAGTTTCTGTGATACATACGTTTTGTTGGTTTCCATAAAATGAATTTTAAATTACCATAATGACAATTAAAAACACTCTGGAATTGATAATTAAATTTTCAGCAAGATGTTGTAGTATGTAATTTAGTGATAAAAATGATATAAAAGCAGAACATATTTTTCACTGCCGACCTCAATGTATAGCAACCCACATATCGCGATACGTACAGTATCGCGACATACCAGTTCGTTAGATCTCGCCGTACGCATATAGACAGTATAAACGCCTGTTGAAGAGAATTTGTTTTAGGGGGAGAGAAGTAAGACATAAATATAACTAATGATTTACACATACAGTATATTAAAAATGACGCCCTGAAAGTTACTGGTGGTATTTTAAATGTATCACTGTCTTTCCTTTTAATACTGGGTGGTCAAAGTCTGTAGTTTGGCTTTTAAACAAAAAATATCGGGTAGCTGCAAACAATAATAGATTGTTGATATTCCTGTATACTATTAAAGCTGATGTTTGCAGGCCTACATACGTCTTTCGAAGCTAACACATACAGTATCTTATTTCCGATTCAGTGTTCTGATCAAGTCTCGGCTACCAATTCTCGCAAATAAGGTAATTCGGCACATCTAAAAGTCATTCTCGATAGTCATAAGCGTACCCCCCCTCCCCCCTCCCCCCCGTCTCGTACGCTTATGCGTAGGAGCAAAATCTGAAATTCGGGCAAACATTATACCAAAATTCAGGAAAAAAGTGCCAACTTGAGACGTTTTTATCATGCATTTCCATCATTCTACCATCAAAATTAGTTGTAATCCATGTAAAAATACGTAGTGATTCGTTTGTAACCCTACATAGCTGTTTGGCAGTAAGCTAATATGAATAAATGTTGTAATCCAGATTCGGGCATTTTTGTTTAATTCTGACAAAACCTGTTTGCACACACCCCACCCCCACCCCTACAAAAAATGGGAGCCCATACACCTATGTGAACAGTTTGCCGTGTTGACGCCACTTATTCTCCACAATATACAACTCTGTTCAGTCAATAGTTCATAATATGTTTGTAATTATTTATCTATAACTAGCTGTCGCCTTCCCACTTTAGATCAAGTGTTAAAATAATCACATTATGTTCAAATTGCGTTAATTTAAAACATGTTAATGCATCGTTAAACAAACAGTTGGTGCATGTTCACATAGTTATTAAAAAACGTATAATTAGCTTGACTGAAAACATATTTTATTGCACAAACAACAAAAGGATTGGACAAAAGTTTGTCAACTTATTATGCCCTCTCCTATGTAATTAGTAACACCTATGATATCACTTTTCGATATCACACCCTGATTTTAACCATCTATACAATGTACCACTAATTGTATTGTTTTTCAGGTACGTTTTGGCTGTTTGCATGTATTTGTTTAGTTGGGATGATCTTCACGTTGATCTTCGTGCCCGAGACGAAGAACAAGACTCTGGAAGAAGTCCAGTTACTGTTCATGACAAAGACGGCCCGCGAGAGTCAGCAGGCGCTCAGTGTGTACGATGTGGAGGTGTCCGGAGTAGACAATGTCGCTCACAATGATGTGGCTCACAATAATGTCCACAAGTCGGAAGATACCAGAATGTAACATGTAATATACTAGTATATAAAACAAAAGAGTTTTGCAATTTGGTACCACTGCATTCAGTGACGTATCTTGCAAGCCAAGGTCCAATTCCGTATATAGTATATTGCATTACGAAATGCAGTACACTTTTTTTTTTTTTTTTTTTTCTCTTTCACAATTTAGACCAATAGTCCAGTCTGTAAGATAAAATGAGCTGTTTTTTCCAGTTCGCCTCTCTTTCCATAGAGTTTGGTGTGTATGGCAGTTTCGATTGGCCACTCAGCTTGTCTCAGGTCTTGATGAATTGGACACGCCTGTAAGATGTGTTCTGCTGTTTGGTCTTCCAGGCCACAACTGCAGGTCGGTGTTGCTGCAAGTTTAAACTTTCTGAACATGTGAGCATTCAGTCGGTTGTGGCCTGTCCGGAGTCTCAACAGAGTTACTTGTTCCAAGCGACTGAGAAGGTGGTAATCATCTTGTTCTGTCCTGGGTCTGTTGGCTGCCTTTATCAAGGTTTTCTTCTCTGAGAAGCTAATGTTGTTGCTGGGCTGTACATGATTAGCTCCTAGCTTGGCTAGCCTGTCTGCTTCCTCATTTCCTGGAATCCCACAATGTGCTGGGATCCACTGTAGAGCTACTCGTCTTTCCTTTGCTACCTCTTGCATGGCTTCATTCAGGTGAGGAAGTTTTTCCCCTTGCAAGGCTTGTAGGACTGAGAGAGCATCTGTGAGGAAGACAACTTGTTGACAGTCTTCTTTTGCATCCTTGATCATTGTAGCAGCCTGAATAAGTGCATGGGTTTCTGCATTGTAGTTGGAACTGTGGGTGCCGGTTGGTACTTTTGCAGTTAGGGTATTTCTTGAAGGGAGCTTGATAAATATGCCTGCCCCTCCATTGGCCACAGCATTTGTTGACGAACCATCAGTGTATGCATGGATCCAAGATTCTTCTGGGTACCGGTCACTGATCATAGCCATTGCCAGTGACCGTTTGACCAGGTCGTTTTGGGAGTCTGCTGAAGCTAATTGTGGGACAGACATGCTGATCTGTAGATTGGCTTGTTCATCATTCCATGGTTGTGGAAGATCTGTTGGGCAAAATGGAAGTGTCTTTGGTAACGGGTTAGCTTGGTGTTCTCTAGTAAGTCTTCTGCTTTGGTGGATGAAACTGCTACGTTTGAGACGATTCTTTGTCAGACCATCCATTCTTTGTTTCATTGGATGATTGGGCAGGTACCTGAATTTCTCTGCCTGGATCATGATCTTGGCATCTCTCCTCTCACCAAGGGGTTGTATTGCTGCAGTTTTTTCCATGTCTTTAATGGGTGTAGACTTCATGGATCCCGTTATGATTCGCAGAGCTTGGTTTTGAACCTTGTCTAAAGCTTGCTGGTTGGTCTTTGCAGTGGTTGACCAGGCTGATGAACCGTATTCAAGATGCGGCCGTACAGTTCCTTGATATACTCTCTTGAGGATTGTCTCATTTGCTCCCCAGCTAGTTCCTGCTAGTTTCCGCATGATGGCTAATTTGCATCTGGCTTTTGTCTCTGCCTTTTGAATATGTGGTTTCCAAGTTTGTTTCTTGTCGAAGGTGACCCCAAGGTATGTTACTTCATCTGCATGTTTCAGTGGAGTGTTCCCAATTTTGATTGTTCCTGCTTTTTTCTTTGGTGATAGAGTGAAGAGTGTGGTAGAAGACTTGTCTTTATTGATAGCCACACACCATTTTTCTGACCAGGCTGTCAGGTTGTCTGCTGCTATCCGCATTCTGTAGGTGGCAGTAGTGGCATGCTCTTCCTTGCACCACATCACCAAAGCATCGGCATAAAGGGCAGCTTGTATTCCATTGGGAAGTTCCTGCAAAGGTCATTGATGAAGATTAAGAAAAGTGTAGGTGATAGGACTCCTCCCTGTGGGACCCCATGTCGCAAAAGTATTTTCTTGCTTTCTTTTCTGTCAACTGTGACCCTTGCTCTACGGTTGTGAAGATATGATCGGATCCACGCAAGCATGTTTCCAGATATGCCGCTTCTCTGTAGCTTGACGATGAGGCCATCCGTCCATACTTTGTCAAATGCCTTTTGCAGATCTATCCAGGGAGTGGCTAACACATGTTTTTTTTCTTGGAATGCATCTTCAACTTCTTGAGCAAGATATGCTGTTTGGTCTTCAGTGCTGTGAAACTGTCTGAAGCCTGACTGTTCAGGGGACAGGATGTTCTCAGTTTCCAGATACCATTGTAGGCGTTGGTTGATTATCCTCTCCACTGTCTTAACAACACAACTGGTTAGGCTGATTGGACGGTAGCTTTCAGCTTTTTTTCGGTCTTTTCCTTTCTTGTAAATAGGGATCATAGTAGCCTCTCTCCAGATTTGTGGAAGGACCCCATTTTCCCAACTGTGATTGAAGATCTCCAGTAGTTTGTTGACTGCTGCACTGCCAATGTGAGTTAGCATCTCATTGGTGATCAAGTCTGGGCCTGGTGATTTCCTATTCTTCAATTTCTTTAGAGCTACATGTAACTCATGCAGTGTGATAGGTTGTTGCATGGGTCCTGTTGGAGTGGCGTTTATTGATCTCTCCCTTTGTTCTTTTCTTGCTTCTCTTTGCTGTTCGACAGTTATGTGTATGCTGCTCTGTTCTTCATAATTGTCAGCTAAGCGATTTGCTGCTTGTTTGCCTATAATCATTTCTCCATTATCTTCCAGTGTTATCCTCTGTCCTCTGTTGTCCTCATCATTAAGTTGTCTTGTGAGTCTCCATAGTTTGCTTCCATCTCTCTCCATATTTAGAGCTGCTGTCTTTTCTCTCCAACTTTTTCTTCTTGCCTGTACTTTTGCTTTGAGATATTTTGCTTTCGCCTGCTGAAGCTTCAGGTTGTTGTCATGTGAGGGTTGTTCTTCAGCCTTTTTCCTAGATTCAGACATGTCATCCTGTAGTTTTTGAAGGTGGTTAGTCCAGTAGGGTTTGTAGTCTTTTCTAGCACCTCTTGGGATTGTCTCATGGGCTGCCTGAAGGATACATGCATTAAATTCCTTGACAACATGGTTGATATCCCTTCCTTTCACTTGCAAATTCTTTATCAGAGTGCTTGTTCGATGTCTGTAGATACCCCATTTTGCCTTCTTATAGTTCCAGCGTGGAAGTGGAGACTGAATGCTGATTTTTCTGTTGACAGTGAGGATTATTGGTCTGTGGTCACTGCCTCCTAACTGCTCTCCAACTTCTCTTTTCATATCTCTCTGGATGTCTTCGGTGCAGAAAGCAAGATCTGGAGTGGAGGTGGTGTGCCAACATCTGGAGTA
The DNA here is from genome assembly GCF_016097555.1 of Gigantopelta aegis. Lineage (NCBI taxonomy): Eukaryota > Metazoa > Mollusca > Gastropoda > Neomphalida > Peltospiridae > Gigantopelta > Gigantopelta aegis. The sequence continues at coordinate 26,818,045 of NC_054701.1, read as the reverse complement.
AAACGTTGGAGTGTCATTTGGGTTGTTGACTAGAATCAGTTGATTTTCATCTTGCCAAGTTTCCACTTCTTCTCCACGTCGATCTATGTGGTTGTATCCCCAGCTCTGTGAATGGCTGTTGAAGTCACCAACTGCTATGAAGTTTGCTTGAGATACCTCTATGGTGTCTAAGGACAGTGGTCGATCATTGGGACAGTAAAAATTTAGGATTTGTAATTCTTCTGCATTTGTTTTGACCTTGATCATTTGATATTCAGAATCCTGCATGTGCACTGATGTCTCATAAGCATGGATGTTGTTCCTGATGAGTGTCAGAATTCCTCCTTTATGGCGGTTTGTTCTGTCAGATCTGAAACATTGGTAGCCTCTGATTTTGAAAGCTTTGCTGTTTTGTAGATGAGTTTCTTGTACACAGCAAATGTTGATGGCTTTCTCATGTAGGAACTGTTCTAGTTCTGTCTTTTTGTTGAAAATTCCCTCAGCATTCCAGTGCAGTACACTAAATGGAACGGTACCTCGACTTGCAATTATGTCACTGACGTAAAAGTTACGCATTTCATTTTGTATTGAAAATGTACTGTTACTTTTGTTAACAAATGATGCATCCTGTGTTTGATTTAACTGAAAAATCATGAGTTTTCTTTTATTTAAGCACATTGCTAAAAGTATTAGAGGTGATACTTGAGCACTGTGTATGCAAATGAGATAGGTCACGTGATCTATCTAATTGGCTGATCTCTAAGCTTGGCCTGATGACGTCACGGCATGGGGACGCTGCCCTCCAAGCGTCGGTGCTAACTAGGTCAGTGGCTTTAGCAGCTGTAGATGTCAGAGGAAAGCGTCATGACGCTGACCTCTGTGTGGCGTCGGTGTAAACGGGCTTAATGGGTTTGGTAGCTGTCAGCATGGGTATCCGAACAACTAGGCTGTGCAGTAATAGCTGTGCTGACGTTATAGCGTGGCGTCGCTTTTAACTGGGTTAATTTTTTTTTTGCAACTGTAGACATCAGGGGGAAATTCCACAGAGTGGGTTGCCCAGAAATCATGTCCATATGGTGCCGACCCAGAGGTATTTTCGGTACGCTGTGGATGGCGTGGGTTGTGACGTCAGGGAAAAAAACCTAGAACATGTTTAGACACGTTCGTGTGCTGACCCAAGTTGGCATAGGTATGCTATGATTGAATAGGAAGTTGAACGCAATAAATTAGAAAACTCACTTTAATTTGATTGTGATACCGCCACTGGCGTAGCCAGGGGTGGGATTGGGGACGATAAAACATAAACAGGGGTAGAATTAAAAAAAGATTCGGGGCTAGGTGATTTTCAATCTAATTAAAATTAGCTCCACTATTACATGTGGATCTAACAGCAGCCAGTTGGAGCTTATGTCCACCAATCAAAACCTTACTTGCAGAATATTCCAGTGATTTAAAAATACATTGTCATTTGAAAACATTCCGAATTATCCTAAGGGTATACGACATGTTTCGTGCGAATTACGAATGCCTTAAAACATGTTTTATTTTATAAAATAAATAATTTGTAATGTAAAACTGAAGACTGAATTTTTTTTTTTTTTTTTTTTTTTTTTATAAATAAATAAATAATTTTTAATGTAAAAGTGAAGACTGATAACCCATCCCGTACGTATTGGTATGGTTCGCTGTATTGCGGCCACTAAAATTGACTCGCCCGATATTTTTAGAATTTGTATGCTCCCAAATAACGTTATAAAAGGCGAAGTGTGATTGGTCATAAAATTATTATTTACAGACGAAATGTTACCTGTACATTGGAGACTGCGCAGTGTTGTTAGCAATCTGATTAAAATTAGTTCTACTGGTCTAAATAAGGCATTCGTAATTCACATGAAACATATCGTATACCCTCGGGATAATTCAAAATATTTTCAAATTATTTTCAAATCACTGGCATGATTCTGCAAGTAAGGTTTTGATTGGTGGACATAAGCTCCAACTGGCTGCTGTTAAATCCACATGTAATAGTGGAGCTAATTTTAATTAGATTGGGTGATTTTGGCTTTAGGTTTTAGGAAGTGTTTGGGAGAACCAAAATAATTGGATAGCGTACCCAAACCCAACAATTCTTTCAACATTTCTACACATTGATCACACGTGCTTAATGACCAAAATTAAAAACAAAAACATGCCGCAGGTTCGTGTGCCGGGAATGGTAGTGGAGGTCGAATTCCACCCCCACCCCCCAACACCACCCCTCGCTCCAATATATATATATTTTTTAATGCATTTTTTGGGTAAGCATGGCTCGATCCCCCTAAAAACTTTCTTGACCCAAGTCTGGACCTACCCTACACAATTCCCTGCTCACTTGCCTGTTAGCAATTACTTTTTACCTTACAGGCAAGTGAGTAGAACATTGTGCAGGGTTTGTCCAGACTAAGGCGAGCGAAGTTTTAGGGGGATCGGGCTATGCTTGCCAGAAAAATGCATTAAAATAAATAAATATTTTTTATCTAGAGCGGAGGGGGCAAGTTCGAAAACTAAAATAAAGACTTCAGGTGAATGCACAAACAATTGTTTTAGGCAACCCTAACTATTCTAAAAAAGATAATATTATAAATTTAATACTGCTAATTGCCAAACAATACATATACAAATCAAAATTCAAAAGTCAACTAACTTTAACTGGCTTCCAGAATAGTCTGAACACGTATTACCATATAGATAAGTATATTTTCATAATAAATAACAGAACAATCTGGAATTGTTGGACAAATGTACATTTATTTTTCAGAATTAATTATGAGTACATTATATTTACAGAATATATAGAAATGATTTACAGATTAGTTATGTAAATATTTATATAATGCATCATCTATTTATTTGTTACATGTTAATTTTATCAATATATATATATATATATATATATATATATATATATATATATATATATATATATATATATATATAAAAAAAAAAAGGAAAAAAGTTCGACCCCATCCCCTGCACATGATGAACCTGCCTAGTTTATCAATATTAAAAACCACGAAGAGAATTTTCTTTAAGTTTCTATTATTTTTACCTGGTGGGTTTTTTTCGGAGTGGACAACTGTCCCTCTTGTCCCCCCCCCCCCCCCCCACACACACACACACACTAGCTACGGTCCTGGAATGCACCAAAGACATCCGTTTGTTCTGGGTGAACGGCGATTGCTCATTAAAAATATTTGTCATAAACGGTCCCTCTACTTTTCTTCAGCAAATGACGCCCATGGTCCGGGAAAACGCTAAGGCGTTCTAGCAACAGTTCCATAAGTAGGTGCATGCTGCATGCTGCATGATAGGGTTACAAAAACAAAACAAAAAACCAACAACAACAATCAAAAAAAAGAAGCAAAAAAAACCCCGCATTTTAAAACGTACTACATCGAACTGCTTGAACACTAGTGCAAGGCGCACATCAAGTGAATATCTTTCTACGTTCATTTCGGACTTTTTCAACACAGAAGTACTTCATTTTGTGTCGGACAAAATGACCGCTAATGTTAGATTCGTGACAAAAGCCCCGTTCACGTGACTAAAATTAAACCTATGAGTAAATATACTTATCATGCAACCATGCTTCTTGTGACCTGACAACCTACCTGATAATTAGAAGTGTTATCAGGTCACTAAGAATGAGTTGTGCGCATGACGAATGTTTGCTAATTTATTATTTTTCAAACATCCATGTTTTCAATTCTCCATTATTCGCTACCATTCGGAACTAGCTAGCGTTTTGAATTAAACATCTTGAAAAAAAAAAAAAAAAGTAGTTTCCTGCAAAGAATGTTTACATTGGAACATCATCTGACGTCACAGTCACTAGCAGCAAGTGATGTAGATCTTCTTCAGGTCACACGTAAACCTGAATTTATTTTCACAGAATAAGGTACAAAAATTGTAATGTTGTGACACAACAGACTTTGAAATATAATCAAAGCATTTTATATAAATTTTGGAAACACATAACTTTTAAGCTGGCTTATCTTCATAAATCAAGGCTAATATTCGTTCGTCGTATTCAGCCTTGATACATGTCGTCAAGAAATCGTGCCACAAAATGCTTAAATTTCATTGGATGCGATGAGATCTGATTGCAACGAATCGCAACGCTCCTTATAGATTCCCTTTTTATTGTAAACAAAGACGCGTCAGCGTCCGGCGGTTAATTTTTGATATTGCTTTCAAGATTGTCACATGTTACCGATGCTGTGATTGGTCAGCGATGTCATCGTGCAAGGGACATAATCGGTGTTACAAATTTTCTTTTAATAGAGGGCGCTAGTAGTGGATATCAGTAATCTTGACTACATGTATCAAGGCTGAATACGAGGAACGAATATTAGCCTTGATTTATGAAGATGAAGCTGGCTATGCCATTCCCAAAATGTTTTCGGGCACCTGTTATTGTCCAACTTCCGGTAGTAGTTTCTAAACGATAAAACTAATAGTTTCTATATCGGTTTCGAACCCCAAAACCAGATGTACGCCCTCAATTTATTTGAAGAAAAACGTTTCCAAAGCCGCCATTGAACTAATTCAGTTACTCGGTGTATCGTGGCACACACACACACACACACACACACACATTCGAGCATCATGTAATGTATTTATGGCTGGGTTATTTTAAGTTCAATAAGGGAAATTAAAATGGAACGAGATTAGTTGTCTATAAAAAATTTATTACGCGAGAAATGACATACTGTCATCGAAAAGCTTTTTCATTTCATAAAATAAACTATTTATTGAGTTTCATCAAACTAGGGATGTTTCTCTGAATACGAGTATGTTGTGTAATAGGCTTTCTCAGGGTGAAAAAACAACAAAAAACATTCCCTGTGAAACGGATCAATATTGTTATACAGCTTGTCATGAACTGAACAGTATTGGCAAAATATGATCTGTGCCATTTATTATTATCTGGTGTTTCTTGTCAAGAACGGAAGAGATAGGAATGGTTGTTTAACGACATCCTAGCACATTGTTGAATCAGCGGTTGTTTGGTGTCAAACGTACATCATCTGGACAGAAATCCACTGTCGTTTTGATTTGTGTCATGGTCGGGATCTAGCCCAGTCGGTAGAGCGCTCGCCTGAGGAATAATCAAACTGGCATCGTATGATCAAATCACCTCTGGAACCATTCTCTGATCAAATTGGATTTCTCCCCGTCCCGACTAGTGAACCAGTCCACTACTGGTATATTAAAGGTGAGGTGTGTGCTGTCCTCAATACAAATAAAGATTCCTCTAAAACTGTATGACATAATAATCAAATGTTTGACATTCAATAGTCGATGATTAATAAATCAATGAGCTCTAGAGGTGTTAAACAAAAACAAACTTTTAACTTGATTCGCAACAGAGCAATGTCATGCTTTTTCCGTCGCATTATATCGATAATGCCACATTTCATTTCAATTTACTTTAATCCAAATATTCAGTCATCCTGAAGAAGTGAGATCTTACTCTCATCTCAACCTACCATTTTCCGTTATTTGATCCGAGCAAAGCAGCGCTGGTATGAACTTTAGTATAATTTAATGCATTCAGAATGACTGTTCACACTGGAAGGTCAAGTGACTATAAAATCGTATTGGCTCATGTCAGATCTACTATCGGAGAGTAAATGGATATTGTGTCCAACTACCGGAAAAATTTAAGCAATCAAATATCAGTAACCTGAGCTACCAGAGCTCTGTTCAAGACTAAGACATAATTAAGTTAATCGCTAGAAAAAGAGAAGCTAGTATAGTGGCCCCGGTAAGATGTACACTGGACTGGAACCGGTTGTAAGGCACGAACTCAGTAGCTATCAGTGATGATCTCGATGGTCTGTAATCACTACCACAGATCGATCTGTGTTCTACCACCAAGCTAAATAATATTCCTTCATACCGTGAAAGCCTGTTCACAACGAAATGATTTTCAAAAAAGAAAAAAAGAAAAAAAATCGGTAGAGCGCTCACCTGAGGAATAAACAAACTGGCGTCGTATGATCAAATCACCTCAGTGGACCCATTCTCTGATCAGATTGGATTTCACCCATCCCAACTAGTGCACCAGTCCACTACTGGTATATTAAAAGCAAGGTGCGTGCTATCCTATATACAACTAAAATATTCCTTGCTACTAATGGAAAAATGTAGTCGCTTTCCTCTATGACTGTATGACAGAATTACCAAATCTTTGACATCCAATAGTCGATGATTAATAAATTAATGAGCTCTAGTGTTGTCATTAAACAAAAACAAACTTAAACTTGATTCGCAACAGAGCAATGCCATGTTTTTTTCGTCTTATTTTATTTCAATTTACTTTCATATTTCATTTCAATTTACTTTAATCCAAATATTCAGTTATCCTGATAAAGTTAGATCTTACTCTTATCTCAACCCCATCATTTCTCCGTTATTTGATCTCAGCAAAGCAGATCTGGCATGAACCTGATTATAATTTAATGCATTCAAAATGACTGTTCACACTGGAAGGTTAAGTGACTACAAAATCGTATTGGCTCATGTCAGATCTTCTATCGGAGAGTAACTGGATTTTGTGTCCAACTCCCGGGGACATTTACGCAATCAAATATCAGTAACCTGATCTACCAGAGCTCCATTCAAGACTAAGATATAATTAAGTTAATCGCTAGAAAAAGAGAAGTAGTATAGTGGCCCCGGTAAGATGTACACTGGACTGGAACTGGTTGTAAGATCTCGATGGTCTGTAATCACTACCACGGATGGATCTGTGTTCTACCACCAAGCTAAATGATATTCCTTGATACTGTGAAAGCCTGTTCACAACGAAATGAATTTCCAAATATGTTATGTAGACATGCCGTCATCTCCAGGATTTCATTTTGTTTTTAATTGATTTTAACAATTTTGATCAATTATAGAATGAGTGCTTTAGTTACTGTTGAACCACTTACACTTCTTTCATATATATGACAGTATCGGTGCATCAGCAATTATATGCTTATGTTTACGAACGTATTGATAAGGGCAGACTAGAGGATAATGTTATCAGAAGGTTGATGCATGCATACCATGTATGCAAGGGTCAAGGATATTATCAATCGGCCCATGCATTGTAATCAAATGAGGCTAGTGGAATATCGCTCAATCACTGAATAATCACTGTAAATACAAACCAATCGGGAGAAGAACAAACAATTCAGTATGGAGTGTACACTTGTAATCACTCTCACAGATAAGGTGGGAGATAAGTCTTAACACTTCCAATGCTCATACTAGTCGCTATAGCCACGCACACACCCGTGCTTATTTCACATACACGTTCGACAAGTGGCATTCGCAAACTAACACTGCCTGACAACGGAGGCAGCGCTGTGTTGACGGGTCATTAGAACTATATCCACATTCCATTTTCATATCAGAACTCTAGCCCAGAACTTAACGCATGTATACAAACCACTGGGGTTTTATTTTTTTTATATATATATTTTTTTATTTTTTTATTTTTATTTAAACGTCGTCGATTACATGTGATGTTCAGTAATTCGCTTGTATAAGCGCTTTGTGGTGACGTATGTAATTTTTTTTCTTTACTCTTAATAAAGCCATCATTTGTTGGCTATATCTATCTTGCTATTTTATTTTTGGTACAACAGAACCGTACGCCCAAAGCCGTCATTCGGCGTTTTAAAATTAGTACAATGTTATAATCAAACGTTAAGCATAAATGAAGATATCCATATCGACGATATCTTTGGATACTCGTATATTAGCTAATAATTTCTGAAATATTATTTCTTCGTCGCATTTTATTCTTGGAAGATTACTGTGTGTATTTTAAGCGAAGGGGATTGACAGTTGCAGAAATTTACCATTGGTACCAGAGTAAGCTTAGACAACGATCATCATGGAAGAGAAATATCGTCACAATAAAGGGGGAAATGGCGATACGATGAACTCGAACCCAAACATCATAACAAATCCAAAAGAGGAAAATACCAAATTTGTGTACTTCCTGTCATGCTTCGCGACTATTGGAGGTCTGATATTTGGATACGACACAGGAATCGTGTCCGGTGCCATGCTGCTAATAAAACCTTTCTTCGACTTGAACACAATATGGACAGAGATAATAGTTAGTGGCACCATCGGTGCGGCCGCGCTGTTTTCTCTTGTAGCTGGTTTCACCACGGATTTCTTTGGCCGAAAGAAAACCATCATGGCTGCCAGTTTTGTGTTTACGGGAGGAGCTATTCTCATGGCGCTTTCACCATCCAAAGAGATCTTGCTGGTGGGCAGGATAATTGTGGGAATGGGTATAGGTGAGTTTATATGGTGATATTAATGTGTGTTGTCACTGGCAAAGGAATAGATAAATATTACCACTAGACTAGGTGCGGATTCGGAGGGCGGGTATAGGACGTACATCCCCACCCCCATTTTGTTTGGAAACATTACTTTCACTTAAAAGAGCATGATTTTAAACACAGTATATATATATATATATATATATATATATATATATATATATATATATATATGAAGGTGCATGTAAAAGATATCTTGCTACTTTATCCGTATGAGTAGCATAAATGATTGCAGCGGCACCTAACCACACTATTTAATTAGCGTGTATTAGTTATTAAGAAGTTAATTTGATTCAGTGCTGAAAATGGACAACATGGCGACTGTTTATCACATTCAGAGCTATTCAAACGCCCAGCGATGTTGTCATAGAATGCTTATTGGATATCCTACTTCTAACACGTTTAAAGTCCATACTCAAGACTATAGCAGTGTTCATTTGCAGATGTTATCTTTACACAATGCTGACCTACACTGTGCCCCGCCTACACTAGTCTGTCTTGGCCATAACGTAAGTAAAGCGAGAGCTAATAGTCTAGACCCACTAGCGATGTTACAATGATCGATCGATCATAATCGAAAATTGATCGATTGGGTTCTACCGATGTGATATTATAATAAAGAATATATAATCGATAATCGCGATGAAACTGGTCTTTCATTTTAGACGACAGGATTGATATGCTGGGGTTTGGGTAGGTTTTCATGTGTACTTGCAGATACCGATAGATATTGAAAGTGAAAGTAGCAATTGTGTGATCGATCCCGGTGAACACGACTATAGGTGCCAAGTTGACCGGTTGGTTCAAACCAATTATAACCGATGACTGATGCTGAAATCAGTATTACAACCGATCACCAGCACTACCATTGTGCTATATTTCACACTCCATATAATCTGTTTTAAATGATGTTACAAATATAAATAAAGTTAAAGCTTTTTTCTTTTTTTTAAAATATGTTATTGCATAAGCTTAAATCGCCTGCACTTTTATCAATGGGAGGTTTGAGAGAGAACAAATATATATTGCTAATTATAAACACTAGCTGATAACCAAACCGTGCATGCTGACACGTGTCGTTGGGTTAGATAACAAATATTCGAGTCTTGATTTTGAATGATCTCCGCAAGATAATGGCATTTATGAACGTAATCATCGGCTATTGAATGTAACACGTGGTAATTTTAACAAGCAGACTGACAGAGAGAGAGAGAGAGAGAGAGAGAGAGAGAGAGAGAGAGAGAGAGAGAGAAATAGAAAAATACAGGCAGACAAACAGATAGGTGGATAGACAGACAGATATAGAGATATTTTGTGTGTGTGTGTGTGTGTGAGAGAGAGAGAGAGAGAGAGAGAGAGAGAATGAGAATTTAAAAACGTTAGATGAACCCCGTTTCTACCATACAGGAAACCTTCTGAAAAGCAGAAAGATTTTTTTCTATACACATCTCCAAATGGCCCACAATATTTCACAATAACTTTCTTGTATGGAAAAATATATACGCAACACTCAGAATGCAAACCTGTGTAAAGTATCCCTAAAAGATTCTCACGGGATAATGGCCATAAACAGGCGCAGATGCGATAGAAAGGTACTAGGGGTGTGCATTTCCTACCTCGAACTCAAAAGTACCAAGACAATCGTCTATATATAATGCATGTTACTATTGTTAGTTTACGTTGCTTTACCGTAAGTGAACGTTTTGGTAGCATATCCAATTCGCTCGTTATGTAACATGTTTAATGTGTTCATATGCTACTAGGGTTTTGAACGCCCATTCAGAGTCCGACCTCCGATATAATCGGGGGCCTGACTTGGAACAGGGATAACAAAAATGTTTGTAGACATCTCCGGCGGGATTCGAACCCGCGACCTCTGGATTAGAAGTCCAGCGCGCTATCCACTGCGCTACGGGGACATAAATGTTTTGGGCGTTGCACACTATCCATAGAAAAATTCTATAGCCGCTTCTGTATCTATATAGGATAAAACAAAAATACACGATTATGCATTATGTACTTTTTATAATGATAGTGAAGAAACCACTGAACATTTTATTCGTAAAATATGGAAAGGTGAAATTTGCAAACATTGATTTTTAACAACAGGATTTTGCGTATTTGTTTATGAACAAATCATGTTTGGGATACAGAGAGGAAAAAATATATTAAATCATCTAATTTTGAACACAAAACGATACATTTATTACGCTCAATATACATTAAGAAATACTACTGGCGCAAACCATCTGTGTTTAGAATTGTGCACATATACGTGTGTTATCGATTTAAAGATATATACCACTGGCTGCTCCTAGGTGATGACCCGGTCGATACAGCCATACCATCCAGTGAAATAAGGCGCTATCGAAACTGGTTGCACTGTGACGTGTAAGTTAACCCGAAACACCTTGCTCTGTGACGCACAAGTTACTGCAAGCGCATTGGTAGTAAATCAGTTTCAGTTGGAAAAGACGTTTATATTTTATAAGCTGGTTTTTGAGGACATGTAAGAGATAGAATATAACACTGGTGTCCCTTAGATATATTTTATCTTACAACTCGTTGTTTAAAAACATATCCAATTCGCTCGTTAAATACGTTTAAAAAAAACTTGTTTTAAGATAGTGTCCAACGGATACTCATGTGGTATTGTTTATGGAAAACGTGTTTCAACAATGAACTTGTTTTGAGATCTGTTCATTTTATACAAATGATCTGTCTTCATATTAACTAAAATATAAGTCAGTGAGATCACCGAGGTTTTTCATTTTCTAATTCATATAATAAAGAAACGAAGTAGGCTAATGGTTTTACCTACTTTGAGTTTGTTTTGTATGTATTTATGTACTACATGGTCATAAATTCTCACGATGCGTAAGTGACAAAACATCTTATGTTTGCGGAAACCCATTTGAAGACGCTGAACACTTCTTACGCTTTTGTCCACTACACCATAGTTTGTAATACTCATTTGTCATATTTTATTATTTGGAGACCCAGACCTTAGTCTCCAAGAAAATAATGCTATATTAAAATCTGTGCAGAACTTCATTACAAATAGCAAACGTTTTGAGATTAATTAATCAGTCACATTCGTTCTCTCTCTCTCTCTCTCTCTCTCTCTCTCTCTCTCTCTCTCTCTCTCTCTCTCTCTCATATTTTCTTTTCTTTAGGATTTGCCTCCATGACAGTTCCGATGTATGTAGCGGAAGTTGCGCCAGCTCAGATCAGAGGTCGCCTGGTGACCTTGAATCAGCTTTTCATCACCATTGGTATCGTCATCTCAGTACTCATTGCTGGGGGATTCAGTGAAATGAAACCAGACGGCTGGAGGTAGACAGTATATATATATTTTTTATTTTATTATGTTTTTTTTATTTTATCCCACTGCCCCCTTTCCTTTCTCTCCTTTGAATTCCATCTCATTTCTTCCCGATCTGGCAACTCCTCCTATCTTTCAACTCTCTTTCGCTGTCCACCTCCACATCCCAGTCCTTGTCTCTCCAACCGCGACAGGTGCTTGTCTCTTGTGGCTATCTGTGCCACACACCTGCCATTCCCCATCAGCTTTTAGCTGTGGGCTTTCACCACTTCGGGGAGTGTTCAGTAGTTACTTCTGGCATTGGTAAGAGGCACTTGTAACCACCCACTATGCACCCCTACTACCGGTGGTCGTTAGTTAGTGCCGTGGGTCAGACCAGCTTTATTAGCGGCAAAGGACAAGGATGTCAGGTGGGTGCAGGGAAATACACAGAGACTGCACCCGTGGAGAAAGATGAGACAGGTAGGCGATGGTGTGGACAGCTCAGAAGACAGAGTCGGAGGAAACTGACAGAAAGGGTCGAAACAGATTGAAATCGTGGGAGAAATTGGAAAGTTTTGTTTTATATTAAGATACTGAGAATGATAGGCAGAGGGTGATAGATGAGAAAGATGAATGAATGTGTGAGCCAGCTTTGACGGGATTTGAACCACTGTCGTCAGCTTGATTGTCCAGCAGCTTATCCACTAGACCACGGATCTCACTCACAATATATTATTGATGAGACAAAACATATACATTAATAAAATACAGCAAAATAATTGTACTGCTAAAAAGACAATTTGACACATCTGCCGCTAAACGTCAAATTTAGACGTATCGGACTAAAAATAATGTACACTCTGCATATGAACGCACGCACACACACACACACACACACAACACACACATATAAACACACGCACACACGCACGCACTCACCACAACGTAACATACATACATGCACGCGCGCACACACACACACACACACGCATACTTATAGCCGATCCCATCCTAAAAAAAAAGTTTTTGTAAATAATTTCAATTTGCTTTGACGAAAGAAGAAAAGTAAAAGTGTTTTGGAAATAACAAAAAAGCACCCCAAAAAAATCCACACAGCTATATTTGTGTTCAATTTAAAAAAAAACATTCAGCTCAGAAATAAATGACTTGTAGTAAATGCCATAGAATGAAAAAAGGCGATTCCTGTGGGAAATACTTTAGTAGTAGTAATCTGGTGAAAACCGTAAGCTTCAAAGAAAAATATAGAATGTCCATATCGAAATTATAGAAATCAAAATAGTTTTAATCGGTACATAAATATAAAATGAAATGGAGTCACTTTAGAGATTACACATCCCACCTTTACTGTAAGCCTAACTAACCACTGTCAGTCTGCACCGGCTCTACATTTATGCCGTCTTTCGTGTTTTATACGCAGGTATATGCTTGGGTTAGCAGGCGTACCTTCACTGATCCAGTTCTGTGGATTTTTCTTCCTCCCTGAGACTCCTCGTTGGCTTGTGAGCAAGGGACGAGATGTCGAGGCGCGTGCCGTGCTCGTGAAGATACGAGGAACCGATGACGTCACGAGAGAACTCGACGACATAAGAACAGCCATAAATCGTGATAAGCAATTAGATCAGGGTAAACAAGTTAAAGAAGTAGCAAGTTGTATTAGGAAGCAGGCGCGTGTGCAGGAACGTATGCAGGAAGGGGTCTCGACTGTTGTCGAGCCAAATTTATGGGCGGGGGCGGGGGGGGGGGGGGGGGTCGAGGTCGAGTACAGCTCCTCCGGGAAATGTATTGAAAAAAATTGATCATGGTAACCACGTTAGTCCAGGGGTGTAGCGTGAGCTGAACCTGGGGGGTGGGGGGTGGGGGTGGGGGGTTCTAATATGAACCAAGTGGACCTTTTCCATTTTGTTTTTGCACCACCAGAAACTCCATATGTATAAACCTGTATGTTTTAGTTCTGAAAGTGGACCATTTGCTTCAGCGGGTGTGTGTGTGGGGGGGGGGGGGGGGGGGGCGACCCCCCCAGCCTACGCCCCTGTAGTCTAGAGGTAGAATCCAATAAGTGGCTTATTAAAGAAGTAGCCAAGTTTAGTCGAGGCGCGTGTGCATGAAGGGGTCTTCACTGTTGGCGAGCGAAGTTTATGGGGGAATCGAGTCATGCTCCCCCAGAAAATATATTTTAAAAAGAACATTTGCTAGAGCAGCAAAGGTGGTTTCGTCCCCTGAAGCCCTCCCCATGCACACTCGCCTGAGAAAACAAAAAAGACCATTATGGTTTCTCTGTACAAGACAATATAATGGGTATAAAATGGATATTTCGAGAAAAAAAGAGGATAATGTGACATAATATATCACTACACCCTCAACACAACTGCGTAGCCGAGAGTTATCAGACGAAAACCGCAAGGATTATATATGGATGTACCCACCCCCAATGTAAAATCATGTCTATGCTAGCGCTTGAACAAACAATTCACATACTTTTACCCAATCTGATTGAAATCAGCTCTACTGGTATAGTTATTAACCTGTAGAGCTAATTTTAATCAGATTGACCTTTAACCAGCATAAAACTTTCCATACCCGAATATTATAAATCATATTTATACATGATATATTATATATATTTTAAAAATATATCATACATGTACGTGATTACATAGTTTTTTGTTGCATGTGCGTGTTTTGTTGTAGGTTGCACTCTGGGTAAAGTGTGCGGCACTCCACACGTGATGAAGGCGCTCTTCGTTGGATCAGGACTGCAGCTCTTTGGGCAGCTTTGTGGGATAAACACTGTCATGTAAGAACTACAACGGCAAAAACCAATATTACATTCAAAATGGAATCCATGTTCATTACAATTGTGAGTTTTATTGGACATCCCAGTGGTAAAGAGCTCGCCTGATGCGCGGTTGGGTTAGGATCAACCCCCGTTAGTGTGTCCATTGGGCTATTTGTCGTTCCAGCCAGTGCACAACGACTGGTATATCAAAGGCCGTGGTATGTATTATCCTGTCTGTAAGATGGTGCATATAAAATATTCCTTGTTACTAATTGAAAAATGTAAACTATACGTAAATTTCCAAATGTTTGACATCCAATAGCCGATGATTAATAAATCAATGTGTTCTAGTAACGGGCTGAAAGTTTCAAACAATGGCCCCAGATACTAGACTAGTACTATATATACATGTATAACAAACCCAGCTTTCAATAACTACCAAATTATGAAACTTGAAAGTCCCAATCTACAATACAGGTGGTATTTATAGACAAATTTGACTGTTCACAAATAAACACCATTGTCAGAATGTGCCATTGTGTAAGGGTCTGCAACGATTGCATCAAAGACAGTCGCTGCGGCTTCTGTTACGACGACATTGCCAATGGAACGTGTCTACAGGCGCAACCCAGCCACAAAGAGGAACGAGCGCAATATGACCGTTGCAACGCAACTGTTTCCGCTACCGGCATGCACTGGGCCCAAGGGTACTGTCCAACAGACTATTCCTGGATGGCTATTCTAAGACTGGCTCTGTTTGTCGTTACGTTTGCACCAGGTGTGTAAATGAGTAAATAATCAAGTTTTAAAATGTTTAAAAAAAATTGTCTCCTTGTGTAAAACGTTCTGTATCTGAACGACAAAACTATTTACGTATTCAAAATCGTATTTCTGCCTAAAGCAGAGTCTAAAGGACAAGATGACAAGGTCCTGACTGCTTCCATAAATCACTGCCAGGTGCTTCATCTGTAGTATGACTGTCCCCGGGATGATATGCCATTCCGATTTCGTGTTTAGGAAGACTTCCACTCCCAAGACTACCCCCCCCCCCCCCCACACACACACACACAAAAGAAGAAAAAAAAGAAAAAGAAAGATGCGTTATTGGTTTTGTCGTCTTTGGTGACAAATGCTACAATATATACTAGTAATTTAAAAGTTAAAAATAATTTATTTCAAATATATGAATCGTACAAAATGCATGCATTTGACAACA
Organism: Gigantopelta aegis; assembly: GCF_016097555.1. Classification (NCBI taxonomy): domain Eukaryota; kingdom Metazoa; phylum Mollusca; class Gastropoda; order Neomphalida; family Peltospiridae; genus Gigantopelta; species Gigantopelta aegis. Next base: position 26,802,353 of record NC_054701.1, on the reverse strand, counting down.
TAATAAGTACATATAATGGTTACATCAGATATATAATAAAAGTGTTTCTTGTTGTGAACAGTTCATTTCTTGGCATCGTTTCAAATTTGTAATGATAGAGTTACTAACAGTGAACATTACATTTGTCTAGGTATGTTTTACCCTTTAAACTCTACCTTACTATGTGCGTTTTGAATGCAGGTTTGGGGACCAATGCCATGGACCATAAACTCTGAAATCTACCCTTTGTGGGCGCGTGGGACGTGCATTGCCATGGCAACTGCTGTTAACTGGATTTTTAACCTTGTAGTGTCCTTCAGTTTTCTCACATTGAAGAAACAATCACAACATACGGTAAGTTATTACCAGGGATTTTGAAATCTCGTTTAAAATCCGTATCGATGTGATACAGTATCGCATTCCGATATGAGGTCCACGATACGATGTGTCGATCTAGGGCAGCTATATCGCGATTCATACGATATATTACAGGCCCGTATTTAGGGCGATTCGGGGGTTCGTCCGAACCCTCCCGCAAAAGCTGAGGTCCACATTTTCCTGTTTTTCAATATTGCACAAATACTTGACTGTAATTTTTGCAACTTTCCCATAAAACAATGTTTGTCTTCATCATTTAGCAATCCCCATACCAAAGCTGCAGTGTACATAACTCTAACTGAAAAAAAAGAAAGAAAAAGGAACTTACATGTAGCAAAAAATTTTAATTGTACTTTCTGCTTTATTGATGACTTCGTAGCATTCGATATTTACATGATAATAACAGCAGTTCACCTTCTATTGATTTATTAACCAACGTTAGAAATAAAAGGTCAACAACAAAAAGTAATCCTGTTATGTCAGGTCAGGTCATAGGTTTTAACGTGCACATTGAGAACAAGTTGTTGTAGCACACGCCTGTCATGGGCCAGACGCAGTTGTCGACATTCGCTGGCTTCTCCGTCCAGAGCAGGAACAAGTTTGGGGTGGGTGGCAGAGAGGGTTGGTGTTGGTGCTATTGAATTTGCAAATGTCCCGTAGGATTAAAGCCAAATAGAAAATGTTACATACTTTCTTGAATGTAATTTCCAAGTATTTCAAAATGTTTTATTGCCATCTACATTATGCCATTTTGAGGATATAATGCCAATCTAATTAAAATTAGCTCCACTGGTTAATTACTATTACCTATGGATCTAACAGCAGACCGTTGGAGCTCTTGTCCAGTTGACCTTACTTGCAAAATCATTCCAGTGATTTGAGTGCGAATAATTTTTACATGCTCATATACCACTAAAGTTTCGAGCATGTCGGTCCCGGGGTCTGTCTCTGGATAGCCAGGGACTTGTCCCGGGACAGAAAAAAAATTAGCTGACAATTTTGAAATTTACATCCAATAATAATAGTGGGCCTTTAAAATTTTGATGCGCATCTCTAATATAATTAATAAAGAAAATTCTACTATTAAATTTGGTCGCTAGATTAGATCGGATGGTCAAAATGAAATTAGATAAGATCGGTGGCCTGACTCGGGATGGAGGGGAGGGGGGGGAGGGGTAGGGGGAGGGGTAGAGTTGAAACTGGGCAGAATTTTAAAAATAGCAATTAGTTAAAAAAGTTAACAGAATTTTAAAAAAAAGAAGAAGAAAGAGTTACAAGCCAGAAATAAAAAGAATTGACTGCTCGGTCGAATATTTATATAATTTGGAGCATTTTAGAAGGACAGTCCAAAAATAAATAAGAGAAAGAAGAGAGGATCAGACTATTTAATAATATTAAAAAAAGAAAGTAATTTCGACATAAACTTTTGAACAAAGGTCTAAAAGTTTTAAAGTCCGATCTATATGTCGACATGAGTGGCCTCGTTAAGGCCGTTAGGGTGCACAGCTTGTAGGTACGAGATGGGTTGCATCCCGTCAAGAAAACCCCTAGATTGACAATCAATAGACGCTGAAGGTGTAGTGCTGTGCTGAAATACGGATCTTGAGAAGCCGGATCCGTCTGAGCGAGAGAATAGTGGTGCGGACGGGCCCGACTCCGGAGGATACGAGATGGTATCGCAATAAAACAAAGTAAAGTCTAGAAAAAGAGCCCGCTTCCTATTTCTTCTTAGAGTGGGGCAGTCAATCTTCCAGTGCTGCTAGGACAGGCTCGGACATGTAGAGACTAAACGCGAACAACCGTGGCGTTCTGCAGAATGGCCGTCATACGAGTCACGAAAGATACAAGTCAACATAGTCAGACGGAGAAATGACGTGGAGGCAAGGAATCTCGCTAAAAAAGAATCCAACTTGGTGGTGCAGACTCAAAACGAGAAGCGTTCCAGCGTTCAATTAGTTCCAATGGCCGCATACATCCCAGTAGAAAACTTCACTTCGTTGACAAAAACAACAAAAGTGAAGGATCCCCAAGTCGAGCCGCGAAAGCACGTGCAGTGTGCACAAACACGTCTTACCGCGACGAGCTGCAGACTGGGAATGCAGTGATTTGAAAAGAATTTGAAAACATTCGGGATTATGCCGAGGGTATACGGAATGATTCGGGTGAATTACGAAGTATGCCGGAAACTAATATCAATAATTCGTTTCAAGACGAAAAAAACCCGGGATGGTATAGCCATACAATCTGTTTATATTATATAGTATACAATCCAGAGTGTATTACTGCACTTTTCCCTCTTTTTTAATGTTGAAATAGACCAACAAGTTCGCCTATTGCATAAATAGTCTCGCCCGATATTTTTGATTAAAATTAGCTCTACTGGGTCTACCAGTAGATCTAACAGCATTGCGTGGACTCCCATGTCCATGTCCAGGTCATCTATAAATTTAAATATCGACCAGGTTAGGTCAGGTCAGGTCATAGGGCTTTACGTGCACATTCAGAGCAAGCTGTTGTAGCGCACGCCCGTCCAGGACAGGAAAGGTGGGGGGGGGGGGGGAGGAGGGGAGGAGGGACCGCCTGCGCTGGCAGGTGCAAGTGAGCACCAGCAGCCCGATCGGTAGCAGGCGGGGGCGGGGGGGAGGGGGGGGGGAGGTAATGGTGCTATGGAATTTTGAATGGAGAAAGAATTATGCCAAAAGAGAAAAGGTGCGAAAGTTTGATTGAGGAATTTGGCGCAATTTTGAACGGTCGGTCAAAAAGAAAGTTCCGGAGCTTAAATGTAGGTTTTTACATTAGTGAATTGAGAGCAGCTCGTTAATTAGACCTCTATGATGCTGTGGTGTGTCCCTAGGTTGGCCATAGGGCCCTTAAAAAGGGCCTGGCCGCTTCTGGTCGTGGCATGACAACCCAGGGGAGACTCGTGCAATTGTGTAAACACCGGTAGGCAAGGCGCTGTCGTTCCGGGGTTTTTCCAAATCTTGTTGTTGTTGCAGTTAACGACGTCCTTCTCTTCAGTGTCACCAAGTACCAAGTAGACCACCAGCAGCAAGTATTTGGGGGTGGGATAGGGTAGGCTGGTATTCTTTTGTCCAGCTTCCCCTGGGTGCAGTGCAATTGTGTACTCGGAGCCGGTATTCTTTTGTCCAGCTCCTTATTAGAGTACGTGCTGGGCCATTAAATGGGGGCGGGTGCATTGTTATCATTAGTCAATGCACCCTATGTACTGCGGTTGTGCGTGCTGTCTGTTTGTAAACCCTAGTTTGTTGTTACGGTTATTCCTATTGTCCTAAGTCCCTATTCTAATGTAATCAACGGGAACCCAGAGCCATCAATCCTCCCCACCCCCCATCCTTGGATTATAATGAAATACAAGGAGGGGGGGGATTATACTAGCCTAGCTATCTAATTTGAAGTGTTTTCCCTTATAGTGTGAGTATTGGTTAAAAAGCCTAGTGCTTAGCATACTTAGTTTGGTTACCAATAAAACAATGCATCTATTTAGGTAGGGAGTCAACTATCGGTTTGGAATAATAGTATGTAAGTAACTGTATACATGTACCAAGTTGAATTTTGTTTCCCACCCACTTAAATTCTTAGCTAAGTTTGCACACGTATTGGTAATATGAAGTTAAATGATGTCTAATAAGTAATATCGACCAATTACACTTCGCCTTTTATACCGTTATTCGGGAGCATACAAATTCTAAAAATATCGGGCGAAACTATTTATGCAATAGGCGAACTTGTTGGTCTGTTTCAACATTGAACAAAACATGGGGGAAAGTGCAGAAATAAACTCTGGATTGTATACTAGTATAAAAAAAAAGTATGGCTATACCATCACAGTTTTTTTTCGTCTTGAAACGAATTTTATATAAAATTTTATATTGCAATTAGTTTCCGGGATATTTCGTAATTCACCCGAATCATTTCGTATACCCTCGGCATAATCCCGAATGTTTTCAAATTCTTTTTAAAATACTGGTATGATTTTGCAAGTAAGGTTTTGATTGGTTGAATGAAAGGTCAACTGGACATGAACTCCAACGGGCTGCTGTTAGATCCACATGTAATAGTGGAGCTAATTTTAATTAGATTGCGCAATCCACTTATCGGCATACGCACAGTATCGCGACATACCAGTTGGTTAGATCTCGCCGTACGCATATAGACAGTATAAACGCCTGTTGAAGAGAATTTGTTTTATTAGGGGCGGGGGGATATAACTCATGATTTACACGTATATTGAAAATGACGCCTGCAAGCTACTGGTAGTGTTTTAAATATTGGGTGGTCAAAATGGCTGAACTTTGAAAGTTACTTTCCAGTCGTTAATGATTTAAAGTCACCGTCTGCAGGTGTTTTTTTAAATACTGGGTGTCTGCAATTGAAAATGGATTGTTGATATCCCTATGTGCTACATCTCATGATTGTAAGCCTACATATTTATTTCGAACTGAAAACATACTTTTCAATGTCTTACTTCTACTTGCCGTGTTGACGAAACTTATTCTCCACAATACACAACTCGGTTCAGTCAGTAGTTCGTAATATGTTTGTAATTATGTATCTAATTGTGGCCATCTCTCTTTAGATCAAGTGTCAAAATAACTATATTAATTGAAATAGCCATAATTTAAAACATGTTAATTAATGAGTCGTTCATCATACATTCATTTTCTTTTCCAGTTGTGGCTAATCATTCATAGTTCATGTTCATATTGTTTTAAAAAAAAATCAATTTGAGATTAGTAAAACGTATGACATCACTTTTCGATATCACGTCCTGATTTTAACGCATTCCATTCATTCATTCATTCATTCATTCATTTATACTTATTTTCGTCCTTATATCCAATTAAGGTTCGCGCACGCTGTCTTGGGCATATACCTCAGCTATTTGGGCTCTTTGTCCAGGAGAGAGGATGAGTAGTTAGTTGTTGGTGGTTAGTGAGATGATGATGATGATAACTAGTTTAACGTGCCCATATACCACTAGGGTTTCGAACACGCCCATCCCGAGTCCGACCTCCGATAAGATCGGTGGCCTGACTCAGTGTTGAAAATGGGCAGAATTTTGAAAATAGCAATTAGTAAAAAGGTTAATAGTATAATTTAAAAAAAAAAAAAAAATTACAAGCCAAATTGTTTTTTTTAAAATTGACTGCTCGGCCGAATATTTATATAATTTGGAGCATTTTAGAAGGACAGTCCAAAAATAAATAAGAGAAAGAAGAGAGGATCGGACTATTTAATAATATTTATAAAAAAAAAGTAATTTCGACATAAAATTTTGAACGAAGGTCTAAATGTTTAAAGTCCAATCTATATGTTCACGTGAGTGGCCTCGTTAAGGTCGTTAGGGTGTGGAGGTTGGCCTACGGCGAACTGATGAGCGGAGAACCGGCAAAGGCGGGGATGAAGTGCTTCCATCTCTGGTCGGCGAGGATGGTTATAACACTCCGGTAGTCGTTGCCGAAAAGGGCCTTGACGATCCTGTGGATGGTATGACTATCCATCTCTCTAACTAGGACCGCTTGTCAGTAGACTCCTCGGCGCTGAGTTAGTACCAACCCCGTCTTGCCGGCTGTAGACTTGATGGTGTGTAGCTCGTAAGCGCTTCCATCAGGCAGTTGCTTCAGCTCTGGTTCCACTAGTCCGCCCATCAGTAATGCCGGATCCGAGGTGTCCCCCTGCACGAACTTCAGGAAGCCGGACCTGATTGTCCCGATCTGAACTTTCCAGACGGCTTCCGAGTCGGAGGGGGACGGTGCCTGTGAAGGTGGAGGCCTTGCCTTGTCAGGCTGGTCGCTCGGCTGAGCGACGGCCTTCCTCTTCGCAACGGCTCCTGCCCGGACCGCCACCTTCCGAACTGGCAAGACTGGTGACAATGGCCAGTTACGTGTAGGCGGTGGCGTAGAGGGAGATGGAGGTCCGTCTGCGGGCGTCTCGCACATCGGCGCGTTGAGAGCATCCCTCGGTGTTGACGGCGGGTCCGGATGAGCTGGTCCTTTCGTCTTGGGTCGAGCCGGGGGCGGCGACGCAGAAGGGACCGCCGCTGGCGGTTGAGCCGCCAGTTTTGCCCCCCCCCCCCCGAGCCGCTCCTGGCGCACGTTTCTTCTTCCTCCGTCCTCTTCCCTTTCTCTTCTGCGAGTCCGAGTCGCCGTACACCAATGTCACGGTTACCCGTGACCCAGTGTACGCGACGCGAAACTCCAGCAGCGATCCAAAGCTTGCAATCAATCCCCCCAGGTGTGTGTGTGTGTGGGGGGGGGGGGGAGACAAGTCGAGAGCACAGGCGACAGCGTCCAGCTTCATCGAGAGTTAGCTTGGAAGTGGTTAGTGAGAGACAAGTCTGTGTAGTTACCTTATACCTACCCATTGAGTGGTTAAGCTCGCTCTGGGTGGGAGCCGATACCTACCAGCCTTTTGTCTGATGGCCTAACCACTACACAGCCGAGGCCGGTCAAACCATGTACCACTAACTGCATTGTCTTTTCAGGTACGTTTTGGCTGTTCGCATGCATTTGTTTAGTTGGGATGATCTTCACGTTGATTTTCGTGCCCGAGACGAAGAACAAGACTCTGGAGGAAGTCCAGTTACTGTTCATGACAAAGACGGCCCGCGAGTCAGCAGGCGCTCAGTGTGTACGATGTGGAGGTGTCCGGGGTAGACAATGTCGCTCAAAACGATGTGGCTCACAGTAATGTCCACAAGTCGGAAGATACCAGAATGTAACATATACCATGTAACATGTAATATATATATATAACACAAAAAAAGTTTATCAATTGGGTACTACTGTATTGCACTGCATTCAATGACGTATCTTTGCAAGCCATGGTCCAATTCCGTATAGTATATTGTATTATGAAATGCAGTAAGCCTGTACTGAACGGAATGCTACCATAACTTACAAAGATGTCACTGACACGAACGTTAGGCATTTCCCGTCCCAACCAATGCGCCATGGCCAATGTTATATCAAAGCCCTATCAAAGTGCTTACATAAAATATCTTGCTGCTAGTAGCTCGAGATAATATTTCCAGTAGCAGCCTGCTACTTCAAAAAATATCTCAAGCTATTTATTTATTAGCTTGATCGCTCAACATTTTAACTCTCATCATCAAGTACAGTATGTCTTTTTCTTTTGCAATTCTCTTTTTGGCTGGACAGTCCTAATGCAGAAGGTAAGCGCTAGGCATAAGACAAGAGCTCGAGATAATAAGTCGAGACTTCAAAATAATATGCCAAGTGTTCGAGATCTATAAAGTAAGTAAAAATAAGTGTGTCGTAAATACACTGGTGGTATATTTATGACACACACGATTATTTGTTTTCTTCCATCAAAGGCCTCAAACTCTCGACTTATTATCTCGAGATCTCGATTTGTTATGTCAAGCGCTCAACATATTAACTCTCGTCGACATGTATGTCTTTTGCAAAAGTCAACATGTATGTCTTTTTCTTTTGCAATTTTCATTTTGGTTGTACATTACTGATGCAGAAGTCGAGAGCTCAAGAAAATAAGTCAAGCACTCGAGATAAATAAGTGAAGCATGGGAGATAATAAGTCGAGCACTTAAGATAATAAGTCGACAGATTGAGATAATAAGTCGAGCCCTCAAGATAAAGTCGAGCAATCTACAACAAAAAAGAGACAAGCACTCAATACTATAAGTCGAGTTTCAGATAATAAATCACATACTCGAGATAATAAACTGAACACTCCAGATAATAAGTCGAGCACTCAAGACAATAAGTTGAGAACTCGGGATAATAAGTCAAGCACTTGAGATAACAAATCGAGCTCCCGAGATAATAAGTCAAGAGTTTAAGATATTAAGTTGAGCATCCGGGATAATAAGTCAAACGCTCCAAATAATAAGTTGAGCATTCAATATAATAAGTCGAGTACTTATAATAAGTAATGTGCACTTGAGATAATATGCCGACATGTCAAGATAACAGGTTAAGCACTCAACAAAACAAGTCCAGATTTCGAGATATAAGTCTAAGTTCAATATCTTTAAAAGTAAGAAAAACGTGTGTGTGTCCTAAATATATCACCATATTATTTATTTTATAGTTGTTGTTTTTTTAGATTGTATGAAAAGAAAGTTTGAATTACAGGTGTTTAACATAATTAGTTATTTTGACACCGTATGGCCGAACGTTCATTCATTTCTGTGGCAACGGGATTAAATAATAATGGTAACCATTTTGAATTTATATACATAGTCTTCGGCTGTTACGCCCGTGGTTCATAATAGCCGCTCCAATTCCATTAGCTTATCGCCCAAGCAATGACAAACACGATTGCCTATGTCAAGATTAAAAACCATGGAGGAGAGTGCAATAATAAACTTTGGATTGTGTACTAGAATAAACTACTTATGGCTACACTATCATGTTTTTGTTTCTGTTTGAAACGAAAGTTCAACATTAAAATTTTATATTGAAATTAGTTTCCGGCATACTTCGTAATTCACCCTAAGCATTTCGTATACCGTCGAGGCATAATTCGGAATGTTTTCAAATTCTTTTCAACTCACTGGCATGATTCTGCAAGTAAGGTTTGATTGGTCGAATGAAAGGTGAACTGGACATGAGCTCCAAGGTGATGCTGTCAGAATGGATGGAACGAGAAAAAACCCGAATCAGCTGAATCGATGCACCGAGGTGTATTGATCCTGCGACGCACGCACCTCAAGCGAGCACTCGACCGACTGAGCTAAATCCTGCCCCCACCAATAAGGAGATCTGAGCAAACTGTTACCAAAATAAATGATAGGAACAAACTGTACACACTGTAGCAGAAATAAATGATAGGAACAAACTGTACACACTGTAGCAGAAATAAATGATAGGAACAAACTGTACACACTGTAGCAGAAATAAATGATGAGAACTGAACTAACATAAATTAATTAAAAATGAACACATTGTAAACAGAAACGAACAAGAAGTAAACAAACTGTATCACAAATCAATAATGACAACGGAACAAACTGTAAAACAAACTAATGACAACTGAACACTCTGTAACAGAAGTCAATAATGATAAGTGAACAAATTGTAACGTAAACTAACAATGAGAAATGAACAATTTGTAATGTAAACTATTTATGAGAAATGAACAAACTATAAACAGAAATGAATGAGAACTCAAACAAACTATAGCAGAAACTAATTATGAGAACTGAATAAACTGTAACATAAACTTATAATGAGAAATGAACAAACTGTAGCGTAAGTCGACAATGCGAACTGAATAAATTGTAATGCACAACACTCACGAGGACTTAACACTTTAACGTAAACCAGAAATGTGAACTTGTCAAACTATAGGCTTAACAGAAGTCGCATAAACTAATAATGAGGTCCAAACAAACTGCAACAGAAACTAATTAGAAATGAATAAAATGTAAACCGAAACGAATGAGAACTGGACACGCTAACATAAACCAATAATGAGAACTGAACAAATGATAAAAGATAACAATAGTCAGAACTCAGCTGTAACAGAAACCAATATAGAGAACTCAAGAAGTGGTCACAAAGAACCCCCCCCCCCCCAAAAAAAAAAAAAAAACCCCCACAAAAAAACAAAAAACAACAAAACAACAACAACAAAACAACAAACAAACAAAAACCCAAACCCCAACAACAACAACCCCAAAACAAACAACAACAACCCCCCAAAAACACGCAAAAATTATGACAAGTGAACAAACTAAAAGAATACAATAATACAAACTGAACAAACTGTAGCAGACTAAGTTAATAGAGAGAACTGTAATAGAAACCATTAATGAGAACTGAACAAACTAGCAGAAATGATTAATGACAACTGAACATACGAAACTGAACAAGACATTCAAACAAAACAATCGTAACAAAATGTTTAAGATGAAAACAGACTGGAATGTAAGAGAAGACGATACGCGCACACATAGTATATTAATAAGCAAAACAAAATAAAATTAAAATATGTTCTAAAAAAAGAAAAGAAAAGAAAAACATCAATTATAAACGTGGAAGATCAGGCACTGAGAGACGGGGGGGGGGGGGATATTAAAATTATAATTATATTGTGGAATACACAAGCGCGCGCGCTGAAGAGAGAGAGAGAGAGAGAGAGAGAGAGAGAGAGAGAGAGAGAGAGACGTCATTTATGTAACGACGCCTCAACATATTTTAATCTATGGTTATATGGTTATAGGGAGAGAGAGAGAGAAGAATATGGTATGCATGCGATTGGTGGAGGTGTGACCCTCTGCACAACCCCAACCCCACTTAAGACTTCTTTTGTATATGGAGCGGGACATAGCTCAAAGGTAAAGCGTTCGCTCATGGTAGGTCGACTGATCGATCCCACATGGTGGACCCATTGGGTTGTGTCTAGTTCCAGCCTGTGCACCACAACTGATGTATAAAGGCTGTGGTATGTGCTGTCCTGTCTATGTGATGGTGCATATAAAACGTCCCTTATTGCTTATCAAAATTGCTTATCGGAAACAGTGGCCCATGTGGCGGTAGCGAGTTTCTTTCTCACTGTCATAATGCTCCTTAACAGTTTTGTCTGACGCCACATAAACGTATATCAAATGCGTTGAGTGTGTCGTTAAATAAACATTTCTCTTGTATGTATGTGTAGTCTATATGCATTTCTAGTCGATTAGTTTATAGGTTGTTAGGTTGTTTGATAGTGACTGATATGGAAATAAATTGTTTTTGGTGTTAAAGAGTTCATGCATACATTAAAGTAATACTCCTGATGGGTATGGAGAAATAACTTAATCAGTCGACGAACTCATTTCTTCATCACTATCTTCGTTAAGGGGGACTATGACAGGGGGTATTTTATTTCTTATAAAACTATTTTGTTTTCTAAAATCTTCTTCGATCTTTATTACACGTTTAACTGCGTCAGAGAAGTGTGTAGGTGTGACAGAGTTCAATGCATGTGCAAGTTCTCTCCGCACCGTGGTCATTTTACCATCATTATGACGAGCTATGTGCCCTTTGACTTGACTCCAGATCAGTTCTATCGGATTGAGTTCAGAATATCTTAACGGCAGTCTTAGACACAAGTGTCCATGGCGTTCAGCAATATCATCAGTAACAAATTGCTTTGCACATTTGTTACTTTTCACAATTTCACAAAGAACTGGCTTTGTCATGTTACTCTCAAAAGGTATATTTTTGTTTCGTAGCCACGACTGAATTTCTTCCTTTTTAGCGTTTAGTGCAGGACATCGTGTAATCTCAGTTAATTTGTTGTGGTAGCTTGCGTTATCCATGACGATAACAGAAGGTTCTGGTAGAGAAGGCATAAGTTGTTCTTCAAACCATTTGATAAAATTTTCATGATTCATCTCACCATGATAGTCTCCGTCTGTTTTTTTAGCCTCAAAGATCAATTCACAGCCATCTATCAATCCATATTTATCACAGCCAGCATGACAAATAATAAGTCTGTTTCCCTTCCCAGTCACCGAACAGAGTTTAGGAACTCGATCAGCAGCGTCTGATTTCGGCAGGTGATTGGCGGTACTTGTGCCCGGGTGGATATCTGTCCAGTGGTGGGATGTTGTGTGGTTGACATTCACCCAGGTCTCATCTTGATACACTATTAAATACCCCTGTTCTCGTAAACTGGATATTTCATGGAGATAGGACAGTCTCCTGTCTGATATATTGGCGTCCTCAAAAATCACTTTTCCGGTTGTAGACATGTTGGTATTTAAAATCGAGGTCATAGAGTGTTCTTCGTAAAGTTGATATGGATATGTTGATTCCACATTCCTCCCTTAAAGCCACGTTAATCTTATGTAATGTAGGTAATTCGCCCTCTCTATAAAATCTGTATTCTCGTCGTCTAATAACATCTTTATCAAATAAATCGATGAGTTTTCGGTCGCGTTTTTTAACAGTGATTTCTGTGCTTGGATTCGTAGAGCTTAGATTTTTCACAGTTCTTTTTACTGTTGAAACCGAAACTTTAAGTGCAGCGGCAATTCGATCGACAATTCGATAAGAAGCATACCTAGGTCTACCGCGCTGATATTCATCTTCAAAATAATCGAAAACGTTCTTAATACACGATTTTACATCAACTGAAGTCTTTTTCGATTTACCCATATTTTTCCTCAAATAACAATAACAAGAATGTCGACTACTACATTTTCAATGAATTTATATACCCTACCTAACTTGTATTTTACGTGGTTTACACATTGCTACAATAGCACGTGCAGTCATAGATCGAAATAATGATGTTATTGACCAAGCAATGCTATCGCATTTTGAACATTCAGGGCTGTGTCTGCGGGATGAAAAAGTGGTTGAACCCATACGAGTCCGAACAATAGCCCTTTGGTTTTTCGCATTACAAATGTAACACCCAACCCCCAAACCCCAGCCCCTAGTACCACCCTAAATACTATATATATATATATATATATATATATATATATATATATATATATATATATACGTATGAGTTCCCAATTTAGAGGCAAATTAAATAACATTTGTATTATTATTTGATGTTGGTGGCCTTTGACATTTTAGTGAAACAAGCTATAATGGCCTTCACGTAGCCTCAGATCCCAATGTTTTGATATGCAAATGACCTTAGTTATTTATAGGAGAAATAACATACATTCAAAAGACACAGAGATTTTTAAAAAGTGGAATTAAGTCAACTTCGTGCATTTTATATGATGATTTGTATATAAAACCTGTCGGGGTTTGGGTTTGTTTTCATGTAAATGCAAAGAAAACAAATATCGAATAGGAAATAAACGTAACATTTGCAAAAAACTTTGGTAAATAATTGAACAGGATAATAGTAGATTCACACTGTATGCATGGCATACAATACAACTTGCTACAATTATATTTATTTTATTGGCTATAGCGAAGAGATCAAAGATATAAATAGTTTGTTATTGTAACGATATACAATTTAGAGTTTGAAAATAAATTTTTATGCAGATCAGTACGCAAAATGTTAAATTCACCCGCGATAAAATCATTATTATAACAATATTTCACAAACTCTGTTCTAATATCCATTACGTTTATATTTATTAACATATAACTTATAACTGTTTGACGTCCAAATATATAAAAAAATAACCAATAATTAGATGTACATAAGCTTTTTCCACCCTTACCCATTTCATCTCCACTGTATAGTTGCTTGCAAGATGACTTGATATGTATAAAAAATTATCTGTATAACCATTTGATAGATTTTGCTTTTGCTTTGTCAAGTGATTAAAATATTTTAGCCACTAAATTTAATTAAACAATTGAAGGAAGAAGAAGGAAATGTTTTATTTAACGACGCACTCAACACATTTTATTTACGGTTATATGGCGTCGGGCATATAGTTAAGGACCACACAGATATTGAGGGAGAAAATCCGCTGTCGCCACTTCATGGGTTACTCTTTTCGATTAGCAGCAAGGGATCTTTTATATGCACCATCCCATAGACAGGATAGTACATACCACGGCCTTTGATGTACCAGTCGTGGTGCACTGGCTGGAGCAATCAAACAATTGATGCAAAACAATTTTTAATTAATTTTCAGAATATGAATTGTTGTGCTGACACACAATGAAAACGCAAACAGATATTTTTCAATATTTTGTTGTGATTAATGAAAAATATATTTATTGGACTTAAAATAACAATTTATGAGAGGAAGCCATTGATTGGTACTTTTGTCTGGGTTTTAATCCTGGTTTTGTTCTCGTTACACATACAATAGCAAAAAGACAAAATTGTGTGAAATGCGTTCACTACATGTTCAATCATGCTGCATGCAATGCACGTGAAATGCCAGTATGTGAACACATAAAAGTCACGTATAGTATAGTATAGTTTATTAGCTTTAAGCCTTACGGCTCATAGGCATATACATATACATTCAATAAACAATAATACAAACAGATAATATATACAATGGGTGATTGTGTAATTGGAGGATGGACAGTTATATATGCTTAGAACGTAAAAAGGTTGCATGTTTGATAAACTTACCAGAAAATGTATGAATCACATTTCAAGAATATGTAATAATCTATGCCTTAATAAGGACACGAAGTTACACGTTTTCGATACCTATGTTTCTAGTGTTTTGAACCAATAATATTTTTTTATGTAAGTAATTCGTAAACCTGTATACAATGGACATATCAGAATAAAATGATATTCGTCTTCTATATCGTCCTTATTGCACAATTTACATTTTCTTTCAGATCTTTCTATACCATAATATCTTCCTTGTTCAATGTGCAATTGATGAGAAGATACACGAAATTTTGTAATAAGCGTGGCATAACATTCAGGAATTGATATTCTAAGATAATATTGCAAACAAAACGTATCTATCAGCAGTTTATATAATGTACATTTTGGAGATTTGTCTATTGTAGCATCTTTCTCTTGAATACACTGGTCCGTTAGACGTATTTCTAAACATTTTAAAACTGAGTTAGCACTATCTACATGCTGACTACACCAAACATCTCCGAAACCTATTGATAGTAGTAAATATCTTACCTGGTATAGCCAATTAGAGGGATTCATATGTTCTAACATATCTTCATATAACGATCTTAAGATGCAATTTCTGGTTTGTAGTAATTTCAACCAATATTTAACTATTCTAATTTTTCGCATTCGCATTTAATTTAAAGAAACTCTTCCAAGTTCCGTCAAAACAACTACATTTGTGGTGCATTTCTTAACATTCAAAATTCGTTTACAAAAATCCATATGTACATGTTCAATATCATAAGCAGGATGAAAACCCCATATTTCGCATCCATAATTTAAACCTCTATTTCTGAATACAACAATTTTTGTTTTATCTATATTAACACTGATGTTCCATTTTGTACTATATGCATAGAGCACACCAAGCATCTTCTGAAGACCTTCTACTGTCTCTGATAAAAGAACAGTGTCATCAGCATACATTACAAGAAACAACGAAATATCGTGTAAATACATTGGCTCACATAAGCCACTAATTAGCTCATTTTCAAAATCATTAATATACATAGAAAACAAAAATGGTGATAACGCTTCACCTTGCATTAGTCCAGTATTACAATTAAAATAGTCTGAAAACTGAGACTGATACTTAACACATGTCTTCAAACCGTCATACATCGATTTTATAATATTATAGAGTTTGCCGGTAATACCGGAACGTGCTAACTTAAATAATAATTTATATCGATTTACACTAGCAAACGCTTTTCTATAGTCTACAAAACAGCAATACAATTTCTTTTTACTCGCCAACATTTTCATAATAACGTAACGGTGTCATATTCCTCGTCACATTAAAAATGCCACCACTCAGAGAAGAACAAAGGGAGCGAGCGTTGGGCATGGTTCAAGGGGGGACTTCGCAAAGCCAAGTTGCTAGGACCTTCAGAGTCCATCCATCAACTATTGAACGTCATCAACAGACCGGGAGTGTCCGTGATCGACCTCGACCTGGTCAAGGTCCCGTTACGACCCCATGGCAAGATCGGCAGATTCGACGAAACCACCTCCGTGACCGGTTCAGAACTGCGAACGATGACAGCAAGCAACACGATAGGACGTCATGGAAGGCCTATCCATCAGATGACGGTCATCCGTCGACTCAGAACGGCTGGACTCAAATGCAGACGCCCGTACAACGGTAACATCATGACACCGCGACATCGTGCTGCGAGACTACAGTTTGCTCTCCAGAATGGTAATCATCCACCAGCCTTTTACCGGAGCATTGTTTTCTCAGATGAGTCCCGTTTCTCTGTCTTCTTTGCCGATGGAAGAGAACGTGTGTACTGAAGACGCCATGAACGGTACGCTGACGGATGTGTGAGGGAACGTGATCTGTTTGGCGGCGGTTGTCTGATGGTATGGGGGGGGGGGGGGGGGATCAACTGTGATTTCAGGAGTGATCTCATCATTGTCCACGATAGCCTTGCAGCCCAGCGTTATGTTGACGTTATCTAAGACCAGTTCTCCAGCCACTTTTGCGCCGTCATGGAAGATCAAGAGGTCCCCTTCTGTTTCAACAAGACAATGCCCGTCCACATACTGCAAGAATTACCCAGGCATTCCTGCAACAAGCCGGTATCACCGTTATGAACTGGCCCGCCGTTTCATCGGATTTGAACCCAATTGAACACATGTGGGATGATTTAGGACGTCGTGTACGTCACCGCCAGCCACCACCACGTAACGTCGCTGAGCTTGCACATGTGTTGCAGGAGGAGTAGAGGAACATTCACGGGCCAATGGTAGACACACCAGATACTGACCTTGATGGGGGGGGGGGGGGGGGAGTTGAACTTTTCGATTACGAATGAAACTCGATTACTGAAGATAACTGGCCATGTTTCCATGTGAATGTATCTCATGAATGCCAGTCATTAATGTCATATTATATTATCCATCAACTGATTAATAGTTTGTCGTTATTTGCAATGAAATTGTTTTTTGCGTTTTCATTGTGTTTCAGTATATTTTGGTATGCGATATCACACTTTTACTGATACTATCGAATACTATTATAAAGCATGTTAATTCTGAACTAAAATTAATGTCTGTGAAGTAGGTTCGAAATTTGCCACTTGACACTGGCTTTGTGACAGAAAATAATTTGAGGGTACGTAATAAAAACAAAACAGATATTAAATTTGAACTCTTTCCAAAATGGACTCTGCATTTCATGTACTTTGATAAATTTTAATCAGCACTTTCCTTACTATTATCTTTTTTAAAATGATAAAAATGTATCCATTAATTTCCGATATTTTAGGGTACGTAATTTTGTACCCGTAATATCCTCTGACAGAAACCCTCTTTATGTTTTTAAATATTATATTTAATGGGTCGACGTTTCTGCCGGTGGACTATTATTTCCCGAGTGCGCCATTGGCCCAATTGCGATTATAAAATTGCTGTATATAAATACACAATTGGTACACCAGTAAATAGAGGCTATTTCATGGGGGTTTTCGAATACGATTTTTATGTCAACGAGTGATGTGTGAAAACCATATTTTCACGAATTGCGAAGCAATGAGTCAAAATATGGTTTTCACACATCACGAGTTGACATAAAAAATCGTATTCGGAAAAACACCATGAAATGGTCTATTTATTATATACAGATTTCCAAATTTTTAACAATATCTTTCGCTTTTTGGTAATATCTTTCGAATATGAACCAAGTGGACCCTTTTTCTATTTTGTTTGTGCACCACCAGAAACTCCATATGTATAAACTTGTATGGTTTAGTTCTGAAAGCGGACCATTTGCAACAAAGGTCAATTTGGCAACGTGACGGAAGAACTAATACTTATAGGCTAAAACGTTTCGTCCATGTCAGGTTTCAATGAGTAATGTACAGAGGAGTCCTATAGTAAACAGAAATTCCACCGCATACCATCAATAATTAATATTACTCTGCCATATTTAACCCTGTTTGACCGTGTGAGCCGTGACATCTACAAATATCGCACCTGGACGATGGAAACTGATTCTGATGTAGTTGAACTGCAGGGAACACCTAAACTCGTCTGTGAATAGTACCTTCCTCTATTCATCAAGTGTTTAGCGTGTGTGACGTCTTCCGCTATTCAGCAAGTGTTTAGCGTGTGTGACGTCTTCCGCTATTCAGCAAGTGTTTAGCGTGTGTGACGTCTACACCAGTCTTGACGTGCTGTCCGAAAGCTGAGAGAAGACGTGGTCTAACTGCTTGCGAGATCAAATGTTGGCTCGTAGACTATCCCGGCTTGTCTGGTCAGAGACCTGTGTATCTACTGCAACTTCAGTTAGTCCTTAAGACAGTGACAATGCGTTGACGTAATGTCATGTGTACAAAAACGGTATTCACGACGTGATGCTAATTTTGGCTACCAGAACGAGGGCGATGCTGAATGAAACTGGTTGTTCGGAAGCGTTGCCAGTTTGCATACAGGCAATTCCATGTCATATTTCTCTGACTTTTTTTCAAATATGTATAAGAAACAGAATACTATGGTCCTGTTCAATGTCGAACAATCAGAGACTTTCCGACAGGTAGCGCTCGTGCACTATACACCATTCCTCTTTCTAAATTTGTATTGTCGTAAAGCACCGATCGGTATATCCACTCTATTATTCCCGACCTAATTGTGAGCATGTATGTGACTAAAGCGTAGAACGGCTAAAAATTAAAGTAAATAATAAAAATCTACGAAATTCCGTTGGTAGTAAAAAAAATTAAAAAATAGAATAAAAAAGAACAAAATAATGTCCAGCTAAATCGTGGGTTTTCCACAACCAGGCTACTCCCTACCGTTCTTACAACTTTCTATCATATATCCATCATGCCAAAACCATTAAATATGTACATATTTGACTGGTAATACTTCAGTGTTTGCAATAAAAAAACGGTAACAGCATTTAATAAAGTTTTAATTTGTAAAACGCCACGTTCCATTCTTCGCCGTTTACTTCCGGGTTCTATTCAATGTTATTTCTTTACCATAATTTGACACCCAGTAGCCAATGTATTTTTCGTGCTGGGGTGTCGTTAAACATTCATTCATTCATTTACTATTCAATGTTTGTTATCGCGATTTAATATGAAGATATACGTGTTTAAAACCACAAATATTCGTTTGCAGAGTAGAGTAAATTCAACCAAAAACTGGTCGTAATCTCGTTGCAACGTCTCTGTGTACATTTGAAATTACAATCAGCGCCATATGTACCACTGTCACATGCTGAAATAATTACACAACCAACCCAACCCAACCCAACCCAAACCAACCCAACCGTAACAAAATAAAAAAATAAAATAAATAAATAAAAAAATATAAAAAAATATATTATATATATATATATATAATATATATATATATATATATATATTTATATATATACTCTTCAAAAGAAGAAACGCAAAACCACATTGTCGTAACATTTGGAGAATTGATTTAATTATTGAATGGTGAGTCCGATAATTACCAATGTTGCAGGATTGTTCACAATTCACTCTAGTCCATTGTGAGTAAACAATGATAGGACACACCACCAAGGTCAAGGTCATCTGGAGTCAATACCGGGTGTGGCCTCCGCGTGTGTTGACAACTGCCTGGCACCGCCTGCCCATTGAAGCAACCAGAGTACGGATGACGTCCCGGGGGATGGTGGCCCACTCGGCCTGCAAGGCTGCTGCCAGCTCGGGCAGGGTCTGGGGCTGTGGTTGTCGCTGTCGGAGGCGTCGGTCCAACTCGTCCCATAGATGCTCAATTGGGTTCAAATCCGGTGATGTCGATGGCCAAGGAAGGACATTAATGTTGTTGTTCTGTAGGAAAGCCGTTGTGAGACGTGCTGTGTGAGGCCTGGCGTTGTCATGTTGGAACACTGCGTTGGCGTTTGCCATAACTGGAACGATGTGTGGCCGGAGGATCTGGTCAATGTAGCCCTGTGCATTCAGGTTGCCCTGCACGGGGACCAGGTCAGTTCTGCCAGTGTGTGAGATGGCTGCCCACACCATGACACTACCCCCGCCGAATCTGTCCACTTCCTGCACGCAGTTTGCCGCATAACGTTCACCACGACGCCTATACACACGCGACATCTTCCATCATGACGTCGGAGCAGAAATCGGGACTCGTCACCGAACCACACCTGTCTCCATCGCAGTTGAGGCCATTGTCGATGAATCTGGCACCACTGCAGTCGGAGTCGACGGTGTTGTGGTGTTAAGATGACACCTCGAACTGGACGTCTGGCACGTATTCCTACCTCACGTAGGCGGTTCCGTACGGTCTGGTCGGATATCCTGCGCAAACCTGGTATTGCTGCGGCTGTGGAGGTGGCAGTAGTCAATCGTTCCCGAAGGTGGCGTACCCGGATGTAGCGGTCCTGCCCGGGGGTAGTGACCCGTGGTCGACCAGATCTAGGGAGGTCACGTGTTGATCCATGTTGCTGGTAATGGTCCCCCAGTCTGGAGATGGTGCTTGGGGACACATGGAATGCCCTGGCAACGGCCGTTCTGGATTCGCCTGCGTCTAGTCGGCCGATGGCATTGTTTCTCTGCGGTTCACTGAGACGTGGCATGTCCTGGATTGTCAACTGTCGGCCAGATACAGAGGCCAGGCAAGCGAACACCCTGCACTTTTATACTGTCGGTGTTCATGTTGCACGTGCAGACAACGCACGTGCAGTGGTGACATGGTTTGCACGTGGCTGCGTTTTTGCGAATATTCACATTTTGAAACTTTATTGTACAGTAGCTGCGTTTTATCGAATGTAACCGTGGGAATGTGTTTGGGACATGCAATGACCTTATATTCACAAAGCATGAACCGGTAGGAAACATAAAATCGGAGTTATAACCCATTTGTACCCTTTTAAAAAGAAACGCATGTAAGTAGAAATATAACAATGCTTTTTCATACACATTTACATGAAATTAGAAATGATAGTGGTATTGTTTTTCAATATTTATAATTTGTTAATGTAAATAATTTAATTTGTGTGTACAAAATGACATAATCTGATAGGAATTCTGATTTCACTGAGCCTGTTTTAACATGAATCTATTTGACCTACCGGTATCTAAATTTTATACTTTTCAGTACTTGTATTAAGAAAAGTCCAATGTAAATAATCTTTATCATGGTTCATACACTTATTTACCAAGAAAATTCATGACTTTCCATGATTTCCATTGATAATGAAATTAACAGCAATTGAAAACTGCTTTCGACATTATACTATTTTTTCTCTCCAAAGGCTGCAAGAGTAATAAATTATAAATTAAAGAAACAAAATACTGCTATTTTACACATGTGGATTTCTAAAACCAGATGCAGTAAGAAATAATTATGACTATATATAAAAGTACACTTATGGTTTACTAATAGTTTAAAGTGAATATAGGTACAACACCAATTAACACTAATTACATTAATTTCAAGAGATGCATTACATGCAGTATTCACACATGGCTTGTTTCATGTTCAATGTATGACGAGTTACTTGCTTAGCATGTACATATATTTGATAAACTGTACATAAACAATACCTATCTGGTATTTATATTTTCAGTCCAACAGTGTGGGGTTTTCTCAATGCCATGCTAGAATTTATCACAATGTAGTCAACATACTCCCCCAAAAAGTAAAAGTATTATAAACTGTTATAGGCTTAAACAGTCACTGGAGAATAAAATGTTGGGATTTTACTACATTTGTCCAAAATAGTCCAGTTAGGCAATAATAAAAAAAAGACAAAGAATAAAAAGAGACCCCCCCCCCCCCCCCCCCCTCAAAAAAAAGAAAGAAAGAAAAAAGAAATTTATTTTTTGAACAAATATTAAAATTTCCAATTTCAGGATATTTATGTAAATAAATTCTAGATTATAATTTGGAAAGTATTTTGTTATGGTTAGTTTGTTTTTGGGTCAGTAGCAAAAACAAAACAGTTTGTTCTGTTATGCCTCAAGTATTTAATCAAATCTCATATTGCAAAACAAGCTCCGCAGTCTCTTTTGAATAACCAATAATGAAAAGAAATTAATATTTGTTTACAACATCTCAGCACATTTTAAATTTGGTGTTAAACATCTGTGTTGCAGAAAAACAGCCTTCATAATTTTGATCCATGGTTTTGACACTTGGCATAGATACTGACTCACGAAGAATTTAAACCCTACCAATTACTTTAATTTCAGCATTTTCACTTTCATTGGAGTTATTTGTTTACACCACCATCACAGCATCCTTTGGTAGTGTTTTTGTCAGTAATTTCAGATATGCTTAATATAAAAAGAAAATGCATCCTACATACATATTACAGCTTACAAAAGAGATACCCAACTAATAGGCCCCCTATAGATAGATTAACAAGGGAATAATCAAATGTAGAGTTTAACAAATGAAGAAAAGATAATTTTATTCTGCCTTGTATCTAAAAAAAATTCTGGGAACATGAATAAAAAATATTAGGTAGGGCCAGTCTAAACTTAAAAAAAAAATATATAAAAAAAAATCTGTACTCTTTTTAACTTAAAAAAAAAATGGGGAAAAATAATCAGGGTAAGCCCTTTTTTTTTTAGGTAGGGTCGGTTTCAAGAAATTGGCACTCCACATCTCACTATTCTGTTTATATTGTATGTATGCTATTTGCATGTCTTAAACCATTATTTTCTTCTTCTTCAAATTGTGTATTAGGGGCTGTGGAAGAGGTGAGGGCCGATAGGGACATGGTCTCCTCTTTTTTTTTCCTGTTACTGTTCTCAAAAGTCTGGAGATGTCATAGGCCATATGTTAACATCTGGTATTTAAAATTATTCTGGGTGAGCATGCCTCCGAACCCCCACCAACAGGTTCGGGCCCTCAAATACATGTATACTCACTCTCTGTCTCCGTCTCTCTCTCTCTCTCTCTCTCTCTCTCTCTCTCTCTCTCTCTCTCTCTCTCTCACACACACACACACACACCACAACCTTTTAACAAACAGCACACTATAAGTATCCCCACCCCTAATCTGGATTGAGATTCAAAACTTCTACTGGCGTCGTAGAAGTTTTGAAGCTCTTTCGAGATTACCCCACCCCATCCCCACTTTCAAATACACTCCACTGGCCCTGTACATAAATTAAAAAAAAGTGTTGTTTCTAAAACATTTTTTCTTTTAATCTGTGAAATTATTGATTAAAAATAAATTAATTAATTAATTAAATAATCGACAACAAACATGATCAATGCCATGGGGGGTTGGACAAACTCACCTAAACCCTCCACCTCACCAAAACGTAGTGAACAAAACACACAAATAAACAAATGTCCACATAGCATACATATTAAAAAGGAAGAAAATATAATATTTCAACTAGATTTTATTCAAATAATATATAAATAATTAATTTTGTTTTAAATCCACACACCGAGAATGGATAGGTTTTTGGCAATGACATACAAACGCCTCGTTTTTCAACGAATCACTGTTTGTTTTGTTTGTTGTTGTTGTTGTTGTTGTATTTTGTCATATACTAGATCCGTTATGCAGTCCAGACATTCTTTGTGCAATGCATCATCGTCTGGAAAAATATGACCACTTTTCCTGTTCGTACAGAGGTGGACAAGTAATTTTATACGACCAGTGGCTTCAAATCACACTACTGAACAGCTGTTTAAAGCGAGACTCTAGGGTGTATAGTGACGACGCGACCTCTAAGGGGGAGATAATTTCTGGGTTGCCGCCAATGTTTAGACCCTAAGTTTTTTGCAAATGTTACGTTTAATTCCTATTTAATCCTTGCTTTCTTTACATTTGCATGAAAACAAACCCAAATCCCGACTGGTTTTATATCATCTAAGTTGACTTATTTCCATTTTACAAAAATCTCTGTATGTTTCGAATACAGGTTCGTTTTCCTATAAATAACTCCCATTTGAGGATTGAATGTTTTTTGTTTTGTTTTTCTACTCTGTATAATTAAAGATACAAATCTACTTTGTGGTCCCAACTAGAGATAATGCCTCCCCACCCCACTTCAGATATCGTTACTACAAACCTGAAAAGAAGATGAAAAAGAAGAAGAAACTAATAAAGAAAAACTCACCGATATTCCAACCGGTTCCATAAAACTAACCATAATAATCATGTGACGTCAAATCATTGATGACGTCACCAACGTTGTAGCCAAGGGAATCAGCAACACCTAGCGGACGATTCATACAAAACCATGCATGGCTATCTATTTCGGCTTCAAGTTTCCGTAAATTTCAATTGCATGCAACAAAAATTGCTAGCGCACACGATGCAACGACGTAGGATTTTTGATGCATGCAACAAAAATTGCACCTTGTCGCAAAGGTCTGCGGTGGCCTTAGAAACATCCGCTGCTGGTCCCCTTGGCTACCAACGTTGTTGACGTCATCAATGATTTGACGTCACATGATTATTAATGCAAGTTTATGGAACCGCTTGGAATATCGGTGAGTTTTTCTTTTAGTTTCTTCTTTTTCATCTTCTTTTCAGGTCTGTAGTAACGATATCTGAAGTGGGGTGGGGAGGCATTATCTCTAGTGGGGACCACAAAGCAGATTTGTATCTTTAATTATACAGAGTAGAAAAACAAAACAAACAAAAATCGTCCTCTAATGGGAGTGCTTGTGCCCCACCCCTTTCCCTACAAGCGTACGAGACGGGGGGGGGGGGGGGGGGGGGGAGATAGGGGTCAACTCCCGCCATAGTGCTGGAGCAAATTCTCAAATTCAGACAAACACGATAGATATTCGGTCAAAATTAATTAGACTGAAACCTTTTCACCCAGTTTTTCCATCATTCTACCAACAATATTAATTGTAGTCCATGTAAAAATGCGTAGTGATTCGTTAGCATCCCCATATAGCTCTTTGGCACTAATGCTAATGTGAATAAATGTTGTGAAAATTCGGGCAATTTGGTTTAAATCAGGCAAAATTCAGCTGCCCCCCGCCCCTCTACAAAATTGGGAGACCCCCCCCCCCCAGTTTCTAGGGGCCTGTTTTCTTCGTGTTCTTCGTCGTCGTTGTCGTCGTCTTCTTTGTGTACGCGTGCGTGTGTTTAATTATCATTTTTATTTTTAAAAATTGTTTAGATTTATATATGTATATATAATATATATACATATATAAATCTAAACTATTTTTAAAAATAAAAATGTGTGTGTGTGTGTGTGTGTGTCTTTGTGTGTTGCGGTTGTTGAACACTGTTTTTGTTATGATTGGGGGGTTTTTCTTTTGTTTTGGGTTTTTTTTTTTGTTTGCCATTAAGTTTGAAATAAGTCTGAATGAAATGCAACATATTCATACGGCGCGGTGAGGGACAGGGGACTCTTTTTTCCGTAGGTTTAAAAAACCCCCAACAAAACCCACCCAAAATATTCAAGGGACCATGTCAAATTTACAAGAGCTACATTTCGCTATTTTTACTTTTATGTGAGATACATATAAATTCAAATTAATCGGTCCACAGATAATACATGTAGATAATAATATTAACTCAAGAATGTAACAATGTTATTGTGCTGGTCCTAGGCTTGAACTGAGATCCATTGTACGATTAGATAATTTCAGTATGTCAAATCTTAAAGGGGCATTCCTGAGTTTGCTGCATTGTAAGATGTTTCCGACTAATAAAATATTTCTACGATTAAACTTACATATTAAATATATTTTCTTGTTTAGAATATTAGTGTCTGTATATTCAATGTTTTTCTGATCGTCTTAATATTTGTAAGAAGCCCAAATTGGATTTTGTCGTCAAATTATTTCGTACGTACGAAAAAACAATATTTTAGGAAATAAGATAAAATTTAACAAATATTAGAACGATCAGACACATTTAATATACAGCCACTAATATTCTATGCAGAAAAATACATTTGATATGTAATTACAATCGTTAAAATGTCTCTGTTAGTCGATAACATCTTAAAAAGTGCAGCAAGCTCAGGAATGTCCCTTTAAGAACTAGGTAATTTTACAGATATTTACACTGCAGTGTCAGGTATAATTATAAACCTATACTAGTGATAAAACATTTATCTTTCTCTATATTAAATGTGTTGAGGAGGAGAAGAACTCTATTAACGTGCCCATATACCACGAAGGTTTCAGCCACATCCACCATGGGTCCAGTCTCTGGGTATGCCAGTGACGGAGTCCGGGGCACAAGGGGAGAGGTGAAGTTTGAGGTGGGCGGAATTTGGAATACTCAGAAGTTAGGTCAAGCTAAAACCAAAACAGAAACTGCATTATACACACGTCTGGAACAATTGGTGCCAAAAATTTTGATTGCTCGGCCAAAATTACTTCAGGTGATGTGACCAGTTTTGACGGGCTGCCAAAATGAAGTGCGTTGGACTATTTATACAAAAATAAACATAAGAATTTAGATCGCGAGCCAAATGTTTTAGTCAGGCTAAGGTCTCACTACACAGATGTCATCTGTCATTGAAATCCATGTTAAATTGCCCAACTTCAAATGAAGATTGCCAATACAGGCCTGGTGCATGCTGAGAAAAAAAGTTACATGCACCATTAAAATTCTGCATGCACCAAAAATAAGGTAAATCCTGTTAACAATGAGGAAAATACTGTTTTAATTACCTTGATTACAGTGTTGATTATCATTTAAATTAGCCTACGGAATTCGACGAGAAGTTGCGATTGAAATAATCACTGGCTGACTTCGAGTCAACTACGCGAGTAACACACCTGCACGTTCGCAATCATCTGATCAAGTGCCCATATCTGAGGTCGAAAATGTTCAAGGCAGTTACGGTACTTTGTATTGATCACAGATCTGGCGGAGTTCAATTTGTCAGTGACGACAACAACTGTGTTATGCGCGTGGATACCCCAAAGTCGGTCTCGACTTTCTTCCCTAATACCGTTCACGGATATAACCGAGATATTGCCGGCAATTTTTGCAAATATATTTCACGGAAATGACCGAAAGGGCGCCATTGTTGTAAGTAGGATTATGGGATACAAAATGGATGCGCCCATAAGATAAAAGTTATCGTTTTCATGTGGCGAACAGATTACGAAATGCATACGCAAAATTCAACGACTTGAGTCTGAATCTG
Source organism: Gigantopelta aegis (assembly GCF_016097555.1). Lineage (NCBI taxonomy): Eukaryota > Metazoa > Mollusca > Gastropoda > Neomphalida > Peltospiridae > Gigantopelta > Gigantopelta aegis. Next base: position 26,775,318 of record NC_054701.1, on the reverse strand, counting down.
GTAGACAACAGGATACTAGTATACGCAATACACAGTACTTGAAAAATATTAGCATGCACCGCGTGCACCCACTTTTAAAAGTCACATGCACACGCAAAAATCAGCATGCACCGGTGCATGTACTAACACTGCATTTCGAGCCCTGCAATAGAATGGCTTCTCGTTGTCACTAACAACGTACACCATTGCAAACATACATTATATAAGCATTTATTTTCACTCTAAAATTGAGAACATTTCCGTCTCAGTTTTTTGTTGTTGCTATATGACCGAATCTGGCTGTAGTACCGGTCCGAACAGGTGGTTCATTAACGCCGGCTGTCTCTTGCGCTATACACCAATGTTCCAAAAGGTCAATGCACAATATTACAAAATAACATGGGCAAAATACAGCCAGAAGGCTTACCATTAAACATATATATTGTTTTAATTTTCCACCATTTCCTATATTAGACCATGATGAATGAACTCTTACCCGGAAGTGAAGTGTGTAGTGAGACCTACGCCCTAAGTCCGAAGGCAAAGGTTGTCGGAGGTTGGCGTTAGGAGTTGAAGATGATCCCAGTCCTGAAGTTGGTGAGATACCGTTGAAGACTTCCCGCTTTCCTGACAAACGTTGCGTATTCCTTGGTCAGAAGAATCTTTAGGTTCCTGTGAATCGATCCACCACCCATAAGCTGTGTTAACAGGGCTTGTCTGTAGAATATGCCAACAACAGCTGTGATAACAACATTCTTGGATCCCATCGTGTGATCACTTGAGTGGTAAAGAACCCCCCGTGAGTGGTGAACGGTTCCGGTTTCTCCAGTTTGGGGAGTATTGGTAAATGTTCAGTCTTCTCAGTATCTCCCTAAGTTTTGGTGTGTGTGTGTGTGTGTGTGTGTGTGTGTGTGTGTGTGTGTGTGTGTGTGTGTGTGTGGTCATATCGTTCTTAATTTTGATACCCTTGGTCTTGCAAGTTATATTTGATGTCTTTTTTTTCTTTGTTTTCTAGATCGTATTTTAATTTAATTTTGTTTTACTTATTAATGTACTGTGTGTGTGTGTGTGTGTGTGTGTGTGTGTGTGTGTGTGTGTGTGTGTGTCGTCTTCTCTTACATTCCAGTCTGTTTTCGTCTTAAACATTATGTTACGATTGTTTAGTTTCGATGTCTTGTTCAGTTTCGTATATTCAGTTTCCATTAATCATTTCAGCTAGTTTGTTCAGTTCTCATTATTGGTTTGTATTACAATGTTTATTTCTGATTTCTGATTTCTAGTACAGTTCTCTCTATTAGCTTTTGTTAAATGTTTGTTCAGTTCGCATTACTAGATTCTGTTACACGTTGTTCAGTTGTTGTTATTATTGTATTATTTTACAGTTTGTTCAGTTGTCATCATTGCTGCGTGGCGTTTTTGGTTTGCTTTTGTAGGTTTTTTGGTTACCATTTCTTGTGTTCTCTATATTAGTTTTGTTTCAGTTCAGATCTTACTATTGTTATCTGTTATAACTATTCTCATTATTGATTTCTGCTGCAGTTTGCTCAGTGCTCATTCGTTTCTATTTACAGTTTGTTCATTTCTCATTAATAGTTTACGTTGTTACCATTTGTTCAATTCTTATTATTGGTTTATGTTAGCTTGTTCATTTCTCATTATTGATGTCTGTTACAGTTTGTCTAGTTCTCATTCGTTTCTATTTACAGTTTGTTCATTTCTCATTAATAGTTTACGTTGTTACCATTTGTTCAATTCTTATTATTGGTTTATGTTAGCTTGTTCATTTCTCATTATTGATGTCTGTTACAGTTTGTCTAGTTCTCATTCGTTTCTATTTACAGTTTGTTCATTTCTCATTAATAGTTTACGTTGTTACCATTTGTTCAATTCTTATTATTGGTTTATGTTAGCTTGTTCATTTCTTATTATTGATGTCTGTTACAGTGTCTAGTTCTCATTCGTTTTTATTTACAGTTTGTTCATTTCTCATTAATAGTTTACGTTACCATTTGTTCAATTCTTATTATTGGTTTATGTTAGCTTGTTCATTTCTCATTATTGATGTCTGTTACAGTTTGTCTAGTTCTCATTCGTTTCGGTTTACATTTTGTTAATTTCTAATTAGTTTATGTTACATTTTGTTTGGACCTCATTATTAGTTTATGTGACTTCTGTTAAGCCTATAGTTTGTCAAATTCGCATTTCTGGTTTATGTTACAGTGTTCAGTCCTCGTGATTTATTCAGTTCGCATTGTCGACTTATGTTACAGTTTGTTCATTTCTCATTATAAGTTTATGTTACAGTTTATTCAGTTCTCATAATTAGTTTTTGCTACTGTTTGTTCAATTCTCATTCATTTCTGTTTATAGTTTGTTCATTTCTCATAATTAGTTTACATTATAAATTGTTTAGTTCTCATTGTTGGTTTCTGATAATGTGTTCAGTTCTCATTGATTTCTGTTGCAATGTGTTCAGTTATCATTATTGACTTCTGTTTACACTTTGATCGTTTCTTATTATTAGTTTACGTCAATATTTTTTCGGTCGTCATTAACAGGTTTGTTTTTTTACAGTTTGTTCAGTTCTAATTATTGATTTCGTTTACCGGTTGTTTAGTTCTTCTCATTATTGGTTTATGTTACAGTTTGTTCAGTTTTCATTTTTGGTTTTTCTGCAGTTTGGCCGTTCTAATTGTCAATTTTTGTTTAAGTTTCTGCCGTTGTAAATATTAGTTTATGTTACAGTGGCACAGGGGCGGGGCGTAGCTCAGCGATACAGCGCTCGCCTGCTGCGTGATCAATCTAGGATCGGTCCCCGTCGGTGGGCCCAACTGGTGTAACAAAGACCGTGGTATGTACTATCCTATATGTGGGATAATGCATATAAAATATCCAATGCTGCTAATCGAAAAGAGCAGCCCATACAGTAGCCACGGCGGGTTTCTTCTCTCAATATATGCGTGGTCCGATACCATATAACCGTGAATAAAATGTTTTGAGTGTTGTTAAATAAAACATTTCCTTCCTTTCCTTTCCTTCCTTTATGTTACAGATTGTTATATTTTCATTATTAATGTCTGTTACAATTTGTTCAGTTCGAATTATTTGTTTATGTTACAGATTATTCAGTGTACATCATTGACTTCTCTTAGGTCTATAGTTTATTAAGTTCGCATTTCTGGTTTATGTTACACACTGTAACTTGCTACAGTTTGTTCAGTTGTCATTTATTTCTGTTTACAGTTTATTCAGTTCTCATTCCTTTCTGTTTACAGTTTGTTCATTTCTCATTAGTTTATGTTACAGTTTATTCAGTTCTCATTATTGGTTTTTGCTACAGTTTGTTCAGTTCTCATTCTTTTTTGTTTACAGTTTGTTCATTTATCAGTTAGTTTACGTTACAATTTGTTCAGTTATTATTAATTTCTGTTACAGTTTGTTCAGTTCTCATTATTTGTTCATGTTACAGTTTGTTCATTTCTCATTAGTTTACTTTACAGTTTGTTCTGTTCTCATTGTTGATTTATATTATTGTTTGTTTACTTCTTATTCGTTTCTATTTACAGTGTGTTCAGTTCTCATCATTGTTTTCTGCTACAGTTTGGTCCTATCGTTCATTTCTGTAACAGTTTGCTCAGATCTCCTTATTGATTTCTATTACAGTTCGGTCGCTTTGCATTATATGTTTCTGTTCTGTTATAGTTTGTTCAGTTCGTATTATTGGTTTCTTTTATAATTTGTTCTATTTACATTACTGGTTTATGTTACCGGTGTTCAATTCTCATTTCTGGTTTCTGTTACATTGTATTTAGTTCTTCTCATTTGTTTATGTTACAGTTTATTCAGTTCTCATTTTTGGTTTCTGTTGCAGCTCTAATTACCGATTTCTGTTAGTTTTTTTTCGTTGTCAATATTAGGTTATGTTACAGTTTGTTCAGTTGTCAATATTAGGTTATGTTACAGTTTGTTCAGTTTTTACTATTCATATATGTTACAATTTGTTCAGTTCGCATTATTAGTTTATGCTACTGCTTTTTCAGGCCTACAGTTTGTTAAGTTTGCATTTCTGGTTTATATTACAGTGTTCAACTCTCTTCCATTATAATTGGCATTGTTGACTTTAGTTACAGTTTGTTAATTTCTCATTGTAAGTTTATGTCATAGTTTGTTCGGTTCTCATTATTACTTTGCATTACAATTTATTCAGTTATCATTATTGGTTTCTATTACCGTGTGTTCAGTTCTCATTCGTTTCGGTTTACAGCTTGTTATTTTTCATTAGTTTATGTTACAGTGTGTTCAGTTTTCATTATTGGTTTGTGCTAGTTTGTTCTGTCCGTTAATTTGTTTTACAGATACCCCTATTGATTTCTGTTAGTTTGTTAAGTTCGCATTAATTGTTTTTGTTAAAGTTTGTTAAGTTCTCATTAATTTATGTCACAATTTGTTCTGTTCTTATTGATTTCTGTAATTGTCTTCTTAGTTCCCATTCGTTTCTGTTTACATTATACATTAGTTTATATTAGTTTGTTCAGTTCTCATTGTTGGTTTCTGTTACAGTTTGTTCAATTCTCACTGATTTCCATCACAGTTTGTTCTGTTCTCGTTATTGGTTTGTGCTGCACTTTAAAAAAAAAATCAATTATCATTCTTTTCTGTTTATAGTTTGTTCATTTCTCATTATAACTAATATAAGTTTGTTACAATTTGTTCAGTTCTCATTATTGATTTCTGTTACAATTTTCAATTTTAATAATTATCATTGCTAAAAGTTAATCGAACTGACCTTCATGTTGTTCATGGTAACCTCACGCGTGTTCGTTACAGAGATAAAATCCTTGCTACTGTTATTCCATATTTGTAAAACAACAGGCGTAAATTACCTTTCAACATGACAATACAAGTGTGCACGTTGTCCGAGTATGTATTGACTTTCTGAATCAAATCACGTGAACGTATTGTCCTGGCCAGCTTTGTCACCAGACCTCAATCCCATAGAACATATGTGAGATGAACTTTATAGACCAGTTAGCAACTAGTCCGCCGCCAAATATTCAGCACCTACAGCAGGCCCTTGTACACGAGTTGCACAATATGCTAGTTATACCGATGGACAGGCAGACTGAGTCTATGACACGACGTTGTCAAGCCTGCATTGACGTCCGCGGTAGCCACACCTCCTACTAAGTTGCCCCCCCCCCCCCCCCCACACACACACACACACTCTAGTACGGGTATGACTAGTATAAGACATTTGGACATCAAATATGGAGAATGAATATTATATAACAAGAAACCAAATAAGTTGTATAACTGTATCAAAAGTGTTCGCCACTAATTTACTATTACCACAAAATGGAAGAAGGTAACAGCATGTTAATTTTATGGCACAGACATTTCAAATTTGTGTATGTTGTCTGGAGAATAGGTTCTCTCATATTATGATCACACAGATGTACAGTATAATTTTTTATTCAGCATAAAACATGGTTTTGGATTGACGCATTTCATAATGCATATATCGTGAATACCGTATTACATTTTTGTATCACTTTCTGCAGTTGTTTTGGAATCTTGTATCTGACGTTTTTCATCATTTGTCATAAACAGTTTTTGCACTTCCTCTAGAGTTTTTTCTTTTGTTTCTGGCAGTAATAAAAAAACAAACAACAAGCCAAGAGTTGAAATTCCCGCAAACATGTAGAATGTTCCTGAAAAAAACAAAATATTGGGTTTTTTAAATTTTTACTAATGATTTTTATGTAGGTGTACGAGTTATTTTCTCTCTCTCTCTCTCTCTCTCTCTCTCTCTCTCTCTCTCTCTCTCTCTCTCTCTCTCTCTCTCTCTCTCTCTCTCTCTCTCTCTCCGTTTTATTTTGAACATAGTTTATAAAATTTTGTTCGAATCGCCGAATACAGCTGGTATGTGTGTGTAATGGCGTTGCGTAGGTTGCCAGCGCCCGGGGCTAGACAAGTATTGCTCCCCCTAACCAGTGGACCGTTAGCACTCCCCGAGTCCCTTCCACCAGTCCAGAATTTTGCACCCGGGGCATCCCCCCCCGATGGCCCCGCCCACGCTACATCACTGTGTGTGTGTGCTGGGGGTGGGGGTGTTGAATACGCCTCACACTGCAGTTAAATAGGTAACATTACCAATGCACCACATGTATCCGTTATTAATTAACTAATTCTTATGTTGCATCTGATTGTAGCCATATGTGATGATTATAGCTGACGCGATGAAAATACGGAGTGAAAAGAAACGTTTCGTACCATATGGAGTGATCTTTTCTGTGAGGGTAAGGAATGTCATGGAGACAACGAGGTTTGAAACCCACAAGCAGGCAGTGGCAACAGACATACATATTCCTCGAGCCCACAATGGATATATTTCTGCATTGACCGTCCACGGCATTGGTCCTAGACCTGCAAGACAGCGTCTTTTATCAACACAGTGAAAATATCGACTGGTACTAATCATACACCTAAAACCTCCAACCGTGGTTGACGTCATGTCAATTAGAACATTTAGTTTCCATGATTTATATTACGTAATTATTGACAAACAAACTAACGTTTACAAACAACTATCTATAGAAGATAACACTTGCACATGGGCCAGTATTGCATTATGAAATGTGTAAAAGTTAGCCAATATATGTATTAACCACTGAGAGAATGAGTGTTAGTAATATACTTTGGAACATCTAATGACTATTCTTATTTAAACTATAAATAATTTTTTGAACACCGCCCAAATTTCTGTTGGCGACAGCAATGCATTTAGGTTTTTTTTTTACCATTTTGTTGGGGACAAGAAATTTAAGTATCCTGTAAACAATATCTACCAATCACGCGATTTGGACACCTTTAAATGAATTAATTTAAATGCTGACCAAGTTGATGACCATATTGAACAGACCTGGTGCGAATGAATTAACATATTTAAATGTGGATTAAGTAGATGACCATACTGAACAGACCTGGTGCGAATGCCAGTACAAACAAGGTCATTCCCAGAACGGGGATCCACGTGTACTGGTTAGGACAGTAGCCGTGAGACCACGTGTATCGTGACGATTCGTCAGAAGAATTGCACCTCCCCATTGATGACGCCAGGTCGTCTCGAGCTGGCAGACATGAGGCGTGCGCAAGGTCATCGTAGCAGAAACCGCACCCACTGTCCTCAATACAGGATTCACACATGCTGCAACAATAAAATAACTATCTATGCATTATGCAATGGAAACAAAATATTACATGAGCAGAGTTGATTGGGATGGTGTTTGGAGGAACTTTCATGTTGACAGGTTTGCTGCTTTTGCTTTTTTGGAGCAGTTCAATCTGGTTATATCAAATTCCTCAAATAAACAGCCCAACCGGCTTGTATAATTCGCTCACCATCCCGTCATAACAGCACCTATTAGATAGTTTTCGTTTTATGCTAACTACGTTAGTGTTGTATACAAACAAGATCCGCAATATCTCCTAAATGCAAATTTGGTTGGATTCGAATAAGATGTATTTTTGAAAGGTAATAGATTTTGTTGTATAAAGTGAGAACTTAATAATCTGCCCAGTCTGATTATGAAGATTTGGTATGATAGTCCAAATTATAATCGTCTAAAGTAATATAGAGAGAAGTACCATCATTGAAGAATCAAATATTACAATTAAAATTTCAACAATAACAGAAGAAGCCCCAATACTGATCCCAGCGGTACCCCTGCCAAAATAAATTTGTTATCATATGTATACCTATTGATCAGTGTTTTGAATAAGACTTACTTACCAGTGCACGTAAATAAGACAAAGGTGTTTAAAATAAAATGCAATCGTAGTATTTTAACATTTATGACGTACTCGTATTGCAGGTGACATCTTGTTATTTGTGTACCATTGTCGTAAATCTCCAAAACAGTTGTGTTTACGGCAGGCGAGTCTGTGATTGATAGTTGGAATCCAACAGCCACAACGATCAGGGATAAAATTACACCTAAAAAGATATATTTACAGATTAAAGATATAATATACAAGAATGTACATTGAACTTTCAGTATGATTGTGACGGTACATGCTCTTAATTTTGTTTTCGCCTGTGGCGATATTAATTGCGCGACGGTCATCGAGCTTTTCTAATACACACCCAGCCCAGGTGCGGAGGCCATGTGGCTAGTAGTTACGTAATATCTCCGGTAGTGCTGTTTATGGCCAGGGGATTGCTCGCGGAATGGTGACAGCCAGTCTGACGATCAGAGAAAAATATGCCGGCGTGGTGGTTGTGGAAAATCCACATGATACGTGAGGTACCGCCTTGTACCCCCAGGCGATTTTCGCTGTCTCTGAGAGTTTTGAATAAATAGCTAGGGTTTAGAGATATCTGGAAGAACTAGGAAGGCTCCAGGGGATCACGGACGTCGTCCACTGAACGATCTATATTAGTTCTGACGGGACTTTGGTAAATATATATTTTCTGCTCTGTGTATAACCTTGATGTGATTGATGTGACTTTAAATATTTTAATACTGTATTATACCAATATTATTTAGACGGTGCTGCCGGTCATCTGACGCAGTATTCTGTAGGCTCACCGTTCTGATATATATATATATATATAGCTTAGCCAGTCATCCTAGAGGACCTAGGTAAACTGTAGGTTATTGTCTTTATTGTGATAGGTACCAGTGTTAATTCTGTGTTACAAGGTTACTGAATGAGTAGTTAAGGGTTAATTAAAAATTAACCAGTTAGGAATAGAGTTGAAATTCCTTTATTAATTAAGTTCCCCTGGAAGCGTTTCTCAATTATCACACGTTATTGAACGAGTAGTAAGGGTTAATTAAAAATTAACCAGTTAGGAATAGTGTTGTAATTCCTTTATTAATTAAGTTCCCCTGGAAGCGTTTCTCGATTATCACACGTGTGTGTGTTAGCGTTTCTCAATTATCACACGTGTGGGTGTTGTGTCACGGTGAAGTGATTAGCATATTGTGTAAACTAGACACCTAGAGATTAACTAATTAAGTGATCAGTTCTGGGTTGTTATTATTGTTGTTATTAATTAACTACTGCGGCAGTACATTTGTCAGCGTAGGTTAATACAGATTCCAAAGTGTATTGTGTTTTGTGTTTTTTAGTGAACTAAACGTGATATTAATATATACTTTATATAAGATCTTATCTCTGATCATACCTAGAGACGAGCCACAGCGGGTATAACTGCCTGTTACAGAGAGATCTAATAGATATACAGTTAGGAGAGATATTTGGACAATCGTGTTTTATTCAGTTACGGGTATTATAGAATCCCCGTGACAATGATTACAAATTATAATTTAAAGAAAGAAAAATTTCAAGTACAATTAAACTAACCTTGTAATCTACTAAACATGTAAGGCTCGGACCCTCACAGTGGACCCATTCTCCGATTGTGTTTTTTCCTCGACCCAACCAGTGCCCCACGACTGGTATATCAAAAGCTGTGAATGTGCTTTTCTATCTGTCGGAAAGTGTATATAAAATATACTTTGCTGCTAAAGTAAAAGTGTAGCGGGTTTCTTGTAAGACTATTACGTCAAAATATCAAATGTTTTACATCCAATAAACCGGGGGCGGGACGTAGCCCAGTGGTAAAGCGTTCGCCGTCAGTGGGCCCGTTGGGCTATTTCTCGCTCCAGCCAGTGCAACACGACTGGTATATCAAAGGCCGTAGTATGTGTTATCCTGTCTGTAGGATGGTGCATATAAAAGATCCCTTGCTGCTAATCGAAAAGAGTAGCCCATGTCTGGCGCCATATAACCATAAAATAAAATGTGTTGAGTGCGTCGTTAAATAAAACATTTCCTTCCTTCCTTCCTTCCAATAAACCGATGATTAATAAATCAGTGTGCTCTAGTGGTGTTGTTGAATAATACAAACATTTTGTAAGAGATGTGAAAGGGCCAGTTGGTTGATTTCAATGAGTCCGTTCTATTTATTTTTATTTATCTAGGTCTCATACGTATCAAAATTTATATATACTATGGAAAGTTGGAACTTCTGTCCCAAATACATTTGTTTTAAATATGTTCATTAGTTCATATATAATTATTTTAGTGCTTATATCCAATTAAGGTTCACAAACAGGCTGTCATGGGCACACACCTCAGCTATTTAGGCCGCCAGTCCAGGGCAGTTCAGGGGTTAGAAGTCGGTGTAACGAGCCGTAAAAGTTCGATCTGGGTGGGAGACGGTACCGGGATGCGAACCCTTTACTTACCAGCCTTAGTCCGATGGCTTAACCACTACACCACCGATGTTGGTATGAAATATCTATCATTTAAAACCCTATATACCTGCTATACTGAAACAAAGAGATGGTTTCCTTCCGAAGCGCTCGACGGTCCACAGTCCAAAGAACGTAGCCACAAACACGACCGCATTGGGAACACACACCAACCAAATGGCGTGTCTCACAGGGAATCCAGCCATCTTCATTATCGTCCCGCTGTAGTAGCTGTAACAATTTCATTAATGCCACAGAATAAGTGAAAGAAAGAAGGACTTGATAAAATATAAAGTCGTTTAATGCTGATAGTAGTACCCAGGCCTGCCGGGTGCCATGACCTACTTTCCGTGACCTTGACCTTGATGACGTCACGTGACCTCGTCCTATATAGCGCCATGACCTACTTTCCGTGACCTTGACCTACTTAGACTGGCCTTGATCTTGATGACGTCACGGACTACTGTACCGTGTGCAACGTCCTACTGACCCGGCCCCGACCTACTTAGACTAACCATGACCTACTTAGACCGGCCCCTGACCTACTTAGACCGGCCCTGACCTACTTAGACCGGCCCCTGACCTACTTAGACTAACACGAAAGAGTATAAAAAGGCTAGATACGGTTTCATTATCATTCGCTCGCCGAAAACGACCACATCTACTACGTCATTGTTATTCGTTTGAGATATTTCGTCATTGTTAGAAGAAGATTCATTTGGATCATTGTGAGAGATTTTGTCACTGTTGGAAATCGACTGGATCAAGACTTGAAAATAGTAAGTTAATTTTCTTATACTGATTTAGTTTGAAGATCTATGTGTTTGCAGTGGTGGACAACGTTTTAACAAATGATACTTTTTGAAAATCGTTCTTTCTTCAAACACGGTGAAATAAATAACAATTTTACATTGAAAGTGTTCTAAAAACGGAAGCAGTTGTTCTTGTATGCAACGTCATTCAAAAACTGACGTCATTCAAACATTATAAACGTGTTATACTCTCACCCCTGTTGAGTCGTTGTCTTTTTAAAGTACCTACCTCTTTTTAAAGTACCTACCGTTTGTTTACGTTCTAAGTCTGTAAGATGTGTAGACAGTCAAATAGCTACGAAATTTTTATGTATATCCAATTATTTGTTACCTTAAAAAATAGCTTTTTTTTGTACACAGGAACCAAAATAGGTCAAAAACACATGACCCGTATGACAATTAAAACATTTGTAGTTTTCGTAATTTATGGCGATCATGCCCAAAATATCTATCGAAGTGTCGTCTGCATGTTTATTTTTTACGCATTAGTGAGTGACGTCAGTAAAAATGTAAGGTCACACGTCAATCGTTTTTTCATACAAGCAAATAAGGGCGCTAAAATTTGAAAACGTAAACTAAGATGTAGATCAATACAATTAGAAATAATCAAACCTATTTAAAAAAACAAAAAAGAATTTTGTCCCACCTTATCTTGCAAGCAATATTTTTTAAACACCATGTAGCAATCTGCTGACCGCTAAATCAATCATGTTTTTTCATAAAAACAGGTTTTTTTTATTGATTTCTTTAAGATATAAATTCAGCCAAGCAAATTGCAGCTATATACTTTGTTTTTATAACGTTTTACGCTTCTATTCTTGAACATAGTAAATAACACGAATCGTGTTTTTTTTCGTTTAGTGGGCGGGGGTAGACCGATTGTAAGCACGTGTGTACTTTTGATTACATCAAATATGTATATTTTTCTGCATTGTTGGTTCAAGTAACAATTAAATTTTGTATTTGATTAATAATTATAATAAATTTACAAAGCAGTTTAAAAATATATTAATACAATTATTAAGTACCTTGACTTACCAGGGTCCCATGCTAAAATGGTATTCGATACTGATCAGACAACACCGTTTACGTGTCAGTTTAATACTTCAACAAAATAATTTAAAGTTAACATATAAACATGGGATAATGATCGAACACAAAATGATAGTGAGCGCAATGACTGTCAACGTCATTCAGTACTTCGACAGCACCCCTCTGGTTGCACACCCCAGGGATCCGTCTCTGACTGCTATCAGTGCTAAGCGTGTCACATGTTATACTTTGTAACAGTTCATTGAAACAATCCCCTTTCATAGTGTTCATATAAAAAAAAAAATGTTTTACATTCAGTAGATTGTGATATTGAGCAATATTAATAGTTTAAAATATCAATTTAAAATATATACTCAAGACTAGTGTTTTTAAGGTGTAATATATGAAATATTTAAAATTATTATTACTGATGTCGATGACGTTAACACACACGTATAGTTCAGGTGACAATGTAAATAAGCACGTATATAAATATTAACCTTGTGATCGGAAATTTCTAAGGAATTGCTCGTCACACAAATAAACATGTATATCTGACAGATATCTGTATTTACACTATCGCATGAACATAATGTACTATTTTATGCGAAACAACACTAGGTCTGATGTATGACAAAACCTTTGACCTAATCTAAAAACGTATCTCTGCACACTACGAGCCAGTAGGGGTGCCAATGGGTTATTTTTAAATGTTACAAAAATAATTCCTGGTAACTCAGTGTTCTCTTGATGTGCGGTAGGTCTGGGATCGATCCCCGTCGGTGGCCCATTAAGCTATAGCCAACTAGTGTATTATGTCTGGTATATCAAAGATCGTGGTATGTTCTGTCTTGTACACACAGCTCTTGCTACTATAAAGTAGCGGTAGTAATATCCAATCACAAATCTAGTCATAGAGTAAAAAACACAAAAAACAAACGCAATGTTTTGGTTTTTCATTTATTTCTAAATTACAAATCACTGACACATATATAAAATGGACACACACTGGGTTACATCGAGAGGCCTTAAGGGCGACATGTGAATAATATGAGTGTTCATTTCTCTTCATCATCGTCGTCCTCCTCATCGTCGGTATCGTCGTCGTCTTGTTCATCCAAATATTCGCCGATCCATGAACGATACTGATTTAATTTAGAACGAATCTGTGGTCTCACATCTTTGTCTGGATTCACAAACTGTAAAATTTTTCTGGTGTTGGGACCTTTGTCAAAGTAATGCATATAGGTCAGGAAGCGAGAGTACGTGTCTTTAAATAACTTCCATTGCAATGTCTTCATGTTTCTTTCAATGGCATCTTGGGACATGTTTTTTTCTTCGTAGCGTTTCCTCTTGTTTTGGAGATAGTCACGATTGATGTCGAATACACGTTCCACCATGAGACGAATGCCTTCGTTTTCCAGGTCGGGCGACGGCTCTTCTTCTTTTTCATTTCCCTTTTCGCACGTTTTCACGTGTCGCTGCAAGTCGCTTCCGTCTTTAAAGACCAGACCACACGTATCGCAAGACTGCATTCTCTTGACTTTTTTCAGATAGGGTTCTACCTCATCATCTTCTTCGTCGTCACTTTCGTAGGCGGGTATGCCTGGTAGTTTTCTCTTGAATGCGTTTCTTTGCATGATTTGCATGTAGAGCTCTTTCTTCGACAGTGGCTGCAACTCTTCTGAGACATTCGCCGTTACGTTCGTGCTTTTATACCATTCGGACGGCCCCGTCTCTAAACCATTAGGCCGAAGACGCCAATGTTCGGGCGTGGTCGGTTTCAAGTCCACCAAGAGATGTCCGTAGGGCCTGTGGGTAGCTTCCTCAAACTGATGCATGAAATGACGAGTGTTTTCCGGATACATCTGCCGTGCCAAAGTCAGAACTTGCTGCTTGTCGATGGGGTTGTTGAACAGCGCTAGATAATGGCAGTTTCTTCTCTGTGTCGGGTCCTTGCTGTGATACAAGTTCTGGTTGATGGCAATCACAGAGAGGTTTCTGTGGTGACTTCCTTCCGTGAACAGGTCGGTGATGCGAGGGTCTTTTCCAGCTGTAGACATCAGGTCGTCCAACACGATGAGATTTCTGACTCTCGAATCCAAATAACGATCCTTTTCCAAATTCTCGGGTATGCCTTGAACAAATTTCACTCGAGCAACCATTTTGATCGTATCATAGAGGGGTTGCCATCGTTTGTAGAGCCAGATGATGCGCTGAGGAGGCGGCTGGATTTTACCATCTCTCAACAATTTGTACAACAAAACTGTCTTTCCACACGACGTGGGTCCCGACACGATCATGGTGAACGGATGTAACAATCTTAGGGGCTGCTGCTGCTGCTGTTGCTGCTGCTGCTGCTGCTGCTGCTGGGAAGGCTGCTGCTGCTGCTGCTGCTGGGAAGGCTTATTTTCAGATTCCAAGAGTCCATGTTTATTTCGTACGTGCCGAGTTAGGTCGTGGGTCCAAACATATTTTTTTTCGCAAATGCGACACTGATTCATGATGTTGATTGTTGAAGTGATCGACGTGAACTGACGATGTTGAAACTGCCATGCCCCCTTTTATAGCCTTCTCAGAAATGCTTCTGCCGTTTCGGGGCTTTCCAACCCGTACCACTTTGTTGTTGTTGTTGTTGTTTCCGTTTCAGATCGGCTTTGGCTTGCTCTACCACTTGTTGTGTTGGGGTGACCATGACGACTTTGGGTGTCGGGGACTTGTTCTGTTCCTCTTTTTCTTTTTTCCACGTGGGATCGTAGAGTTCTAGACATCGATCCACACTGTACATGATCTGACTTTCCCCACCACGTTGCACTGGAAAATGAGGTTGAAGTTTACCTTCTGCCTGCAGTTTATAGAAACGGGTCCACTTATCCACGTTGGGTACATATAACTTGTACTGGTCTGACATGTTGCTCCTCTGAAAGTTCTACCTCAAATGACGAGTTTTCCAAAACTATTTTACTTATATACCTTATGACGCATAAAGATATGGTACAGGAATATTTGAATGTGTGTGATACGTATGAGAAGTGTCCCTCCTCCCAAGCACAAATCTCATCGTGCGAGCTCCCAAAAATCATCGTTACCAAAATATTACCCTTTACCAGTGTTACTACCATAGGGACACGTCCAGAGACACACTCATGGACCCAGGACATAAATAAGAAAGCAAAACCTGTTATTCACGGTTTTATTCACAACATACAACATGAAAACATAGCACACAAGTGTCTAAAACATTTAATGTCTGAACACATTGTTCACATGGGGGCATCTCGGGGACAGTCTGTAATGTTCCATTACTGGGTCGTCTGTCTTCTTCCATCGGTAGGCACGTAGTCCGCAACAGTAACAGACGACGGCATCGTGATCTCCCGTGTAGAAGAAACCGGCCTTGGCAAGTTCTTTTGGTTTTTGACGTAATTGTATGGGCCACCGAGCATACGTCAGCATCCGGGCATAGAAATGTCTCATTTCGGGATGATGACAGAACAGGTAACGTCTCGAACAGCAGTCTTCTTCATCCCAGGCAGCGTCTGTGTCACGGGCGGCATCTGTTTGATCTGTGGGTTCATCCACGAGTTCGCCATCTTCAGTTCCAACCCCAATGTCACGTGTAGCATCCGCTTGATCCATGAACTGTTCTTCAGGTTTGCTAGTCACACATTTGATTGTATGTCTTTCTGAACATTTGCAGACCAAGACGTCGTCCTCGTCGCTGCTGCTGCTACTAAGACTGATCGAATATCCCGATGCCATCTTCTTCGTTCCAGATAGAGTGCAACAAGACACAAGAATGTCAGAATCATAAAACACGTCTGTTCTCTAGCACAGTCACAAAGCAAATGAAGTGTAAACCATAAATCCATTCTTTTATACCTTCATCCAAAACAAAACTCGTTCACCACTGGTGACACTCGTTAGGGTTGCAGAAGTTACACTGAAGAAATCCCATCTGGTTTTGATGGTCGTCTTGCATGGCGCAGGGCACAATCGAGTTCAGCTCTGGTACAAAGTCACACATGACTGTGAAACAGCCTTTCAGTTTCTCCCATTGTTGTAGAGAAAGGAATATTCCCTTCTTCGAAGGTTTCACGGATTTAGTTTCTTCACACCACCACCACTGACGCAGGTCCACCCCAGCAAAGTTCTTGTCGACACTGACATGGACGTTGACACCAAGGTGTCTGAACAATGTTTCGTCTTTCCCCTGGTTTAATGCTGAAATTGTTTCGTCAATTTGGCTTTTACATCCACACAGTTCGATCCACTGTTTAAGACTAAGGACAATACCTCGCTTGGTGGGGAAAGTTTTCCCCTTGTCACTGTCAAATTTCCTTATGTGAATAGCAGTGTCCCCTTTCCATAACTTGGCCACCACGTAGACGTTAGTTCCAAGTTCTAGACGACATCTCGCTTCATCACTTGTGGAACAGGCCATCTCTGGACTGAACGTAGATCTGATCGTTTTCGGCGAGCGAATGACAATGAAACCGTATCTAACCTTTTTATACTCTTTCGTGTTAGTCTAAGTAGGTCAGGGGCCGGTCTAAGTAGGTCAGGGTCAGTAGGACGTTGCACACGGTACAGTAGGCCAGTCTAAGTAGGTCAGGGCCACGGAAAGTAGGTCATGACGCCATACAGGACGAGGTCACGTGACGTCATCAAGGTCACGGAAAGTAGGTCATGGCACCCGGCAGGCCTGGGTACTACTGCTGATCTCGATTGTGCAAGAAGAAACCCATTACAGCAGACACAGTTTTACATTTTCGTTTATTAATGGCAGTAAAAAAAAGTTAACATTTTCGTTTATTATTGGCAATAAAAAAAAGTTAATGAACATATTCTTTGTCATGACCTTTCATTATAGTCATAGTCGACCCATAGATGAGGCTGCTTTGTTTTTGAAACGATTTCATAGAACTAGGAAAGCCGAATGTAGTCATTTTAGAAAAAAAATACTTGTGACAGTGTCCTTACGTAGTTCCTGTCATACATATTATAAACGACATAGCCTATTGGACACTATTAATAGACTAGCTACTGATCACATTACACAGTTCCAGTCATACACATTATAAACGACATACCCTATAGCACACTATTAATAACTTAGCTACTTAACACATTACACAGTTCCTGTCATACGCATTATACACGATATAGCCTATTGCACACTATTAATAGCCTAGCTACTTATCACATTACACAGTTCCTGTCATACGCATTATAAATGACATAGCCTATTGCACACTATTAATAGCCTAGCTACTTATCACATTACACAGTTCCTGTCATACGCATTATAAACCACATAGCCTATTGCACACTATTAATAGCCTAGCTACTTATCACATTACACAGTTCCTGTCATACGCATTATAAACAACATAGCCTATTGCACACTATTAATAGCCTAGCTACTTATCACATTACACAGTTCCTGTCATACGCATTATAAACAACATAGCCTATTGCACACTATTAAAAGCCTAGCTACTTATCACATTACATAGTTCCTGTCATACGCATTATAAACGGCATAGCTATTGAGACTATTGCACACTATTAATAGCCTAGCTACTTATCACAGTATTCACTTCTGTGGGAATTTCATGTAATTCTTTTATAAATTCGCTGTAACACAATAAAAGACCACTTAACAATTGGCATTCTCTTCAAATAATTTCTTTGTAAAGCATTATCATGCAATTCTTTCATAAATTCACCGTAATTCAGTTTTAGATGCACGAACACTCATGATACTTACATTATGGTATTTATTCCACTAAACTGTGCGAAGATGCACAGCCCGCAACCAATAGACAGCGCTTTCCTCACGTAGGGGGTCGTACATATCTGGGTGACCACATTACTCTTAGATGATCGTTCTTTACACAAATAAACAGATGTTTTATAATTAACATGACATTAACATGCACATTAAAATATAGTCATTGGCACAAATACTCTTGTGGCACGTATAGCTGCTTCACACAAAGAATATTGTAAGGCGTGAGCTAATTAGTGACACTTCCCCTCTGCCCACAACTGTAATAATACACTGCCCCATCCACCTTCCCCCATGAAATATATGAATATATAATTGCCCTTACTCCGTACCTGTCAGTATACCTATGTTCTAACGTGTACGTCATCCTGTATTGCACTATGCAAATGTTTTAATGGATTCGCTCCTCGTTTCCAAATAAGATTTGAAAAGTTTCTGTCTATAGTACGTCCCATCGTTCTATAAAAAAAATATTTTTTTAATAAATAATTTCAGTTTGGTTTGACGTAAGAAGAAAAGTGAAAGTATTTTGGAAATAACAAAAAAAAAAAAAACCCTAAAAAACCCCAAAAGACTACGTTTGTGTGCAATTTACAAATCAGTCTGTTCAGAAATAAATAACTTGTAGTAAATTCCATAGCATAAAAAAGGCGTTCCCCTTGGGACGGACTATAGGTAGGGCAGATATACATAAAAATGACAGTCTATTGTTCATGAGTAATTTTGAAAATCTATACAATTTCAAAGCAAAAACTATTAGGCTGTCGTTATACAATTTTGATCACGCAACTTTAAGGCGCTCATTACTCGCGCTAGACAATGTAGTGGACGCCATTGGCACTCGTTAACAATTGGGAAATTTATGAGTAGTCACTCATTTCAAACATATCGGCCTCGGTGTCGTCGTGGTTAGGCCATCGGTCTACAGGCTGGTAGGTACTGGGTTCGGATCCCAGTCGAGGCATGGGAAATAAAAGATCCTTATATGGCGACAGCGGGTTTCCTCTAAAAACAGTGTCAGAATGACAATATGTTTGACGTCCAATAGCCGATGATAAAATAAAATAAATCAATGTGCTCTAGTGGCGTCGTTAAATAAAACAAACTTTTTCTTTTTCATTTCAAACAATACAAGTTTTAGCCAGAAACACTGAATTTTATATGGGGGGGGGGGTGTGTGGTGTGTGTGTCATCTCACACTATGTATGTATGTATGTATGATTTTATAATATTTAATAGGTTGGTTTGTTTAAAGTTTGATTGGGGGAATGGCCCCCGTGACACACACACACACACACACACACACACCCCCCCCCCCCCCCCGCCCCGGGTACGCCACTGGCCAGAAATGTTTTTAAATACCTTTCGCGATATAAAATATTACTTTAGCTATTTTTGGCTCTCCCGCTTTGTTTATTTTATTTTTTTTTTTTTAATTTTTGTTACCGGCGTCTGTTTTCAAGGATTCAACAATGGACGAGAACGAGGCATCAACCTCGTCTTGTCTGCTGATGCGTTCCAGAACTGCACGTGCTTCGTCCGGACGACCTTTAACCAGCAGCCACCGCGGACTTTCGGGAAGAAATATGAAGGCTACGAACTGAACTAATGCTGGAAGAGCTCCCAACCCCAACATGTACCTACAAATTAACAACAAACAAACAAAAACAAAAACAAAAAACTAACTAAAAACACAACAAAAATACAACAAAAAATTAGCCAAACAAACAACAACAAAAATATTTTTTAAAAACAAAACAAAAAACAAAAAGTCAAACAAACAACAAAATATTTTTGTGTGTAGGGCAGGCTGAGTTTTGCCCTAATTAAATGAAAATGTCATAATCTGAATAACAACATTTATTCATATTAGCATTACTAGGAAATGGCTACATGGGGTTGTAAACGAATCACAGCGTATTTTCACATGGAATACAACTTGTATTGTGAGTAAAAAATTTTTAAAAACATGGTGAAAATGTTTGAAGACAGCTCATTTTCTAGAATGTCTCCATTGTTTTTGCCTGAATTCGAAGATTTGCTCCAGCACTGAAGGTGGGGCAGTTGACCCCCAATGCCCCATCCTGTTGTCTCGTACGTTTATGAAATTGGCTGAGAAATTAGCCATAACTGAGGTTTGGTCCCAAATTCAAAGTTCCGTACACTTTTACCATCATGTTATTAGAAGATAAAATTTATTTTTCAATATTTCTTCATTCATTCCTTCATTCATTCAACTTATTTTTGTGCTTATATCCAAATAAGGTGCAAGCACGCTGTCCTTCGCACACACCTCATCTATCCGGGCTGTCTGTCTTGTAAAGAGGGTTAGTTGTTAGTGGTTAGTGAGAGAGAAGAGGGTGTAGTGGTCTTACACCAACCCACTGGTACAGGGCAGCGAACCCAGTACCTACCAGCCTTATGTCCGATGACTTAACCAAGACACCACCGAGGCCGGTTTTCAATATTTCTAGGTGCTCCTCGAACTCTTTTTTGTCATATTGTTGCAGAACAGTTTTAAAACAAAGTAGAATAGTAAAAGTAAATTGACTAATTGATATTACATTTGTCTTAGCCGCTTTGAATTTATATACAAGTATGTTACCTCCATCCTGTCTCCCTGTATACACTGAAGAGTCCAGCAATGATGCTGGATAACAAAATTCCAATACATATGAACAGCTGATTCAACGTCACCAAACGGCCACGTATGGCAGAGGGAGACGACTCTGCGATGTACACTGGGACTATCATCGATGTGATACCTGGATAAGTTGAAACGCTTTGATACATTTTCCAAACATCCAAATTGCTTGACATTGTGTATGTGAACTACATATGACGATCATAAAGGTCTAATAACAGATATATACCAGTCTGGTAGTTTTCCGTAGTTATAATTTAGCTTTTTTTCTTTGTCAAATCCATCCCAAATGCTATAAAAATCTTAAATATTACAACTATGCGAGAATTAATTATGGAACAACATTCTTTTGAACTCGGAAAAATAGTTTGGGGGCCTTTTAAATGAAACCCCCCAATTTTTGGGGGGTAGATTATTTAAATTCCGAAACTTGTTTCATTTTATAGCTAATGGTATGTTGTTTATGTCTACCAAATTTGATTATCTATATAGAAGTATTTCTTTGAAAATTAATTTTTTAATTATGCATCATTTTAGCACTCACGAAACAATGGGGTGGACTTGACAGAGAAACAAACACCACTAAAATAAATGTGTGTAATATTGAATGTAAACAGCATTTTGGGTGTCTAAAAATTGACGCTCGTAAGGTAAAATGCTATTTTAAGGATTCTAAAATTGTCTCTATGTATTCACTTTAATTATTGAAAACTACCAGCCTTTGTAGCACTCGTACAAAATCTCATGTTTCTAAGTACATTATCGAACTAAATATAACACCTGCCACGGTTAGCAAAATGACCATTTATGTGCATAACTGAGGAATATTTGGTACAAATTTCAAGTTAATCTAAGACTGAAGTGCATGAGTGACCCTAAATATTTTCCCCTTGGAGCGGAATTCACATCGTCAAATTGTGTAGGTGGTCCGGGTGTGCATCTTTCCAACATATAAGGCTCATATTTAACCTGATTGTCCCTTTAACGGCGAGGTGTAGATTAGCAAATGCATCAAAAGGATATTGAAGCACGGTATCATGAATTAGGGGTATGTGGATGATCTATTCTGTCTGGTTATATAATAATATACACGTATTAATCTATCAAGCTAACAAGTTTGATTAACGTTTTCCATTATCTGGGAAGGCCTACAACGTGTATTTTTTTTAAACCAATTTGACTGTATCACCCAGACAATAGTTGGGTAATAAACAGAATAATAAAACTGTGGCCAGTAAATATTAAGTTTCTTATCCTCGTAAAATATTTGTTTTAAATTGTTACGTGCGAATATTTTTGAACATTATTTCATACAGGGCATATTGATAACCTACATAACTGGTAATAACTATATAAAAATAAATAAAGTTTGTTTTGTTTAACGACACCACTAGAGAACATTGATTTATTAATCATGAGCTATTGGATGTGAAATATATGGTCATTTTGACACAGTCAGAGAGGAAATCCGCTACATTTGTCCATTAGTAGCAAGGGATCTTTTATATGCACCATCCCACAGACAGGATAGCACATACCACGGCCTTTGATATACCAGTCGTCGTGCACTGCCTGGAACGAGAAATAACCCAAATGGGCCCACTGATCAATACATAAATACATAACTACTTACTTAATGCCATAAATACGTCGGAGAATACTGATGAACTGTAACTTGATAGGAACAACACATGTTGTAAGGCAGACAACAGAACGTTTATAATCATCTGTTTTTTACCAATTATTTTGCATCACATGTCATCACATGTATGATCACTGTGGGTCGTTAATTTTCCACATAAAAGCATCTTTGAATGGCACGGGCTGGGATTTAATTAGCTCAGTGCGACTGGGATGCATGGGTAGTAGGATCGAACCCCCTCGGCGGTACACTGGTTTTTCAGTGCGCCACATCTTGTGTGTGTGTGTGTGTGTGTGTGTGTGTGTGTATGAGTGTGTATATCGATATCTTTATCTATATCTATATCTATATTTACACAGGAATAACCTGTGATGTTAAATGTTAAATGTCAAATGTCTGGCCTATAAAATGTGATATTTTTTAATTTTAACGTTTACAGACAGCTGCTTAGACAAACTTTTTACTTCTGTCTTGAATGAAAGATTGTTCGATTATTCTGAGAAAAAATATATTATCACGGATGCACAATTTAGTTTTTTTTTAAATATGTTAACTATTGACGCCGTTTTTATTTTTCAAACCCTAGTTAACAGAACACTGAAAAAAGGTAAACGACTGTACTGCTGTTTTGTAGATTACATGAAAGCGCTTAATTATGTAAATAGTAAAAACCTATGGTATAAATTAATTAAACAGGATGTGGAGGGGAAATGCATGCGATTATACGCTGTTGTATGCCAGTGTAAAATGATGTGTGAAATATAACAATATACTCTCTGATTTTATCTTATGTAGGTGTCGGTGATAAAACTTCAACTAGGAGCAATCCGCTCCTAGTTGAAGTTTTATCACCGACACTTTTTTTTTATGTATGTTAATGATTGCGAAATGCAATTCTTATCTGATAACTGTCCATATATTGAAACACAGATGCTAAATATATTTTTATTAATGTATGCCGGTGATATGATATTTTTAGCAGAAACGCCAGAAGGGCTATAAACAATGCTCACTGCACTATCAAATTATACCTTAAAATTAATTTAACTGTTAATACGGATAAAACAAAGATTGTTATTTTTCGAGACAGAGGGGAAATATGAAAAAATTAAGTATGATTTTACAACGAAAATCATTTAGAAGTTGTTAATGAGTTTAATTATCTTGGTTTATTGTTTTTCTACAATGGTAAGTTTAACCGCACACAGAAAATAATTGCAGAACAAGGTCTGAATGCACTGTTTGTAGTATTAGGTATTTGCATTAAAATGATTTTAATATTGAAACAATGTTATCAGTATTCGATACATATGTAAATAGTGTTTTAAATAATGGTTGTGTAATATTTGGATTTCATAAAGCTAAGGATATAGAGACATTGCATGTACAGTTCTGTAAAAACAAACAAACTAGGAGTACGTAAAGGCACGTGTAACGATTTTATATATAGTGAACTATAGCGCTTTCCGATCCAAATAGTGAGGAAATTGAGAATTTTTACATTTTGGATTAAGTTATGTAACACAAATAATTGTATTTTACAGACTCTTTATGTAGAAATGCAACATTATGATTATAATATTATAAATGTTTTATGTTGGGATAAAATATGTTGAAGACATTTTTAGTATTGAAAGGAAAGAGTTACTGAGCAAAATATGTTTTATCACCAAATGATCACATACGTAAACGATTACTGCAAGGGAACAGTTAGCATTTAGCACCCCCCCCCCCCCCTCTCTCTCTCTCTCTCTCTCTCTCTCTCTCTCTCTCTCTCTCTCTCTCTCTCTCTCTCTCTCTCTCTCTCTCTCTCTCTCTCACATCTCTCTCTATATCTCTATATCTGTCTGTCTATCTGTCTATCTATCTTTCTGTCTGTCTGTCTGTCTGTCTGTCTGTCTATCTGTATTTTTCTCTTTCTCTCTCTCTCTCTCTCTTTCTGTCTGTCTGCTTGTGACAAATTACTAAATATGTTACGTCCAATAGCCGATGATTACGTTCATAAATGTCATTATCTTGCGGAGGGCATTCAAAATCAAGACCCAAATATCTCTTATCTAACTCAACAACACATGTCAGCATGCACGTTGTGTTTATAATTAGCTTTTTTTTTCTCTCTAACCTCCCATTGATAAAATTGTAGGCGATTTAAGTTTATGCAATGACATATTTCAAATTTTGAAAAAGAAGCATTAACTTTATTTATATTTGTAACAGCATTTAAAACAGATTATATGGAGTGTGAAATATAACACAATGGTAATGCTGGGGATCGGCTGTAATACTGATTTCATCATCAATCATCGGTTATTATCGATTTGAAGGCTTGGAGGATTTAAAGTGATATCTTTAAGTACACATGGAAACCTACCCAAACCCCAGCATATCAATCCCGTCATCTAAAATGAAAGACCAATTTCATCGCGACTATCGTTGATATATTCTTTATTATAATATCACATCAGTAGAACCCAATCAATCAATTTTCGATTATGATCGATCATTGGAACATCACTAGTGGGTTTAGACGATTAGTTCTCGCTTTACTTACGTTATTGACAAGACAGACTAGTGTAGGCGGGGTACAGTGTAGCGTCAGCAATGTGTAAAGATAACATCTGCAAATGAACACTGCTATAGTCTTGAGTATGGACTTTAAACGTTTTATAAGTATGATATCCAGTAAGTATTACCCCAAGAGAACAAGGCACTGGGAACTGGTCAGAATGACCTGAGGTCATTATTTTAGCAAACAACCAGTTTGACACTGATATCTATTAAATCCTAAAGAAGTTTGTTTTGTTTAACGACACCACTAGAGCACATTGATTTATCGACTATTGGATGTCAAACATTTGGTAATTTTGACATAATCTTAGAGACGAAACCCGCTACATTTTTCTATTAGCAGCAAGGGATCTTTTATATTCACTATCCCACATACAGGATAGCACACACCACGGCCTTTGATATACCAGTCGTGGTGCACTGGCTGGAACGAGAAATAGCCCAAATGAGCCCAGCGACGGGGATCGATCTTAGACCGACCGCGCATCAAGCGAGCGCTTTACCACTGCTCTAAAAAAAATACGTGTCAAAATTACCAATGTGCTCTAGTGGTGTCGTTAATTCAAACAAAACTTTAACTTTCAAAGGGACATGCATAGACAAACTCACCTATGCCTACGCCAACAACTACGCGTCCTGTAAACAAGATTTCTTTGGACGGCGCCGCTGCCATGACAACGGAACCGATTACGAATATGACACTTGAAATCATGATGGTTTTCTTGCGTCCCAGTAAATCCCCGACATGACCGGAACAGAGCGAGGCCACGGCCGCGGCAGCAATGGTGCCGCTCACTATGAGCTCGTGCCAAAGTGAGTGGAGGTTGAAAAATGGCTGGATCAACAGCATGGAACCAGAGACAATGCCTGTGTCGTAGCCAAACAAAAGACCTCCCAGAGTGGCGCATCCTGCCAGGACATAGACAAACACAGGTTGGCCAGACATTGCAAACTTACAAATGATAGTGTAGGAACATTACTAAGTAGAATTCTTGCGATTGCAGTGCAGTAGTTCTCAAATGATTCAAGATCATGTTTCCAACTCTTTGTGATTGTTGGTGACCTACTTTAACAAGCTTTGGAACTGGCGTGTAATTACTGCGTTTAGTAAGATCTTTGTTCACATGCAGCGGCGGGTTATATTTATAGGTCAGTAGAGAATGTTTCAGATACAGTCGATCGCTCCCCTTCTGTGGACACAATGGCAAATTTACGAAGGCGTGTTTAAGAATGCAGTTACACGCGTGTAAGGCATAAACAGGCTTGTTTTGGTTGTTATTGTGGGGTGGGTTGGGTTTTTTGCTGTTGTTCTTTTGTTTGTTTGTGTTGATTTGTGTGGGGTTTTGTGTGTGTGTGTGTGTGTGTTTGGGTTTGTTTGTTTTTTTTGTTTTTTTTTGTTGTTTTGTTGTTGTTTTTAGGCGGGGGAGGGGGTTCAACCAAACCAATATCCTACAACCAAAGGCCGCGGTATATGCTGTTTTATTTATGTAAAATGTCATATAAAACATCCCTTGCTGCTCTTCCAAATGAATTGATACAATCTAATTAAAATTAGTTCCACTACTACATGTGGATCTAACAGCAGCCCGTTGGAGCTCATGTCCAGTTGACCTTTCATTCGTCCAATCAAAACCTTACTTGCAAAATCATGCCAGTGATTTGAAAAGAATTTGAAAACATTCGGGATTATGCCGAGGATATACGAAATGATTCGGGTGAATTACGAAGTATGCCGGAAACTAATTACCGTGATGGTATACCCATAAAATCAGTTTATACTAGTATACAATACAGAGTTTATTATTGCACCCCCCCCCCCCCCCCCCCGTTTTTTTCACTGTTGAAATAGACCAACAAGTTCGCCTATTGCATAAATAGTCTCGACCGTTATTTTTAGAATTTGTATGCTCCCGAATAACGTTATAAAAGACGAAGTGTAATTGGTCGACATTTAAATTGTTATTTATAGATGAAATGTCACCTTGACATGGGAGTCCACGCAATGCTGTTAGATCTACTGGTGAGACCAGTAGAGCTAATTTTAATCAGATTGGAATTGATAAAGGGACAGAACGTAGCCCAGTGGTATTTAGCGCTCGCTTGATGCGAGATCAGTTTGGGATCGATCCCCGTCGGTGGGCCCATTGGGCTATTTCTCGATCCAACCAGTGCACCACGACTGATATATCAAAGGCCATGGTATGTACTATCCTGTCTGTGGGGTGGTGCATGTAAAAGATCCTTTGCTACTAATGAAAAAAAAATGTAGCGGGTTTCCTCTAAGACTAAATGTCAAATTTACCAAATGTTTGACATCCAATAGCCCATGATTAATAAATCAGTATGCTCTAGTGGTGTTGTTAAACAAAACACACTTTAAACTCTTCCAAATAAGTGGGATATGCGACGATAGCGGGTTTGTCTCTCACATTCTGGACCAAGTATCGCAATAACCAAATGTCAACCAGCAAATGACCGCAGATTTGTCTGTTTGTGCTGAAATGTCGTTAAAGAAACATTCTTTTTTCTTCCCCTTGGTTTTTTTTACGCAATACTTACAATTAGTGCGATATAACCCAACCGTAACCCAATTCGCATGCTTATGCGTATCCGTAACCCGTAATCCGCATCAATCACTGACCGAATATATTGTCTCTGTAAAGATTTATTTCATGTTTCATATTTATTTTTTAATGATTTGTCTATTTTATATTTATATCATATCGTAAGAGCTGTACGCGTATGCGTATCTGATCATTACCATATGCAAATGCATACGTATTACGGACAAATGGAATTTAAACGTCCATTTCAATTGCAAAAGATCAAAGAACCAATTCTTCTCAGCAAACATGGTCTTCATCCGTTCCATCTGGTGTTCTGCGGCTGGTATTTTAAATTTATGCTGGCCCTCTAAAGTGTGAATAATTAAAATGGTTAAAGTATATCTATATCTAAAGTAGGATTTAGGGGATTTTTCTGCACAATGACCATACATTCAATGCAAAGATGAACATCCGTCTGTTACGCAAGACAACCAACACAAAATAATACATGCACTGAACAGGCCTCGGTGGTGTCGTGGTTAAGCCATTGGATATAAGACTGGTAGGTACAGGGTTCGCAGCCCGGTACCGGTTCCCACCCAGAGAGAGTTTTAACGACTCAATGTGTAGGTGTAAGGCCACTACACCCTCTTCTCTCTCACTAACCACTAACAACTAACAACTAACCCACTGTCCTGGACAGACAGCCCAGATAGCTGAGGTGTGTGCCCAGGACAGCGTGTTTGAACCTTAATTGGATATAAGCACGAAAATAAGTTGAAATGAAATAAATGAAATTGCCATGCATTGATATTATTCAGGCTCTGTCATATATACACATATACATATACAAGCAACAAACTGGCAATACAAATGATAATAACATATAATCATTATTAAACATCTATAACATAATATGTAGTCATACATATACACAGATACATTTATGATAACATAATATATATCAATCATGTTTTACACTAATCATTTGTAAAACAACTAGTGCAGCATATCATCTGACATAAGCGTACGAGATAGGGGCCCGGGGGGGGGGGGGGGGGGGGTGTAATAACTGCCCACCTAATGCTGGAGCAAAACCTCAAATTCAGGCAAAATGTGCTAACTTGAAACCTTTTTGTATTTCCATCGTTCTACCCTCAAAATTAGTTGTAATCCATGTACAAATGCGTAATGATTCGTTTCCAACCCTATATAGCTGTTTGGCAGAAATGCTAATATGAATAAATGTTATCTAGTTCGGGAATTTTCGTTTAATTCGGGCAAAAGCTAGCCTGCCCCCCCCCCCCCCCCTACAAAAATGGGCGCCCGTACACCTATGTCACCTAAGATTTAACTGCGGACAGGTGTGTACGTATAGTAGCAGATCATTCTGGTAAACCACGCACTCTCAAAGACACTACACCAAGTCTGCTGCCATTGTAGGTAGTACTAAGCCAAATAACTTCCGGCTGGGTCAAAGTTCGAGGTGCACCAAACTTTTGATAGAGAAGTGAACACCACAAGTCCTGTGATTGGTCATAAATGTGAATGTGTTTGTTGTAAAAAATAAATAGTTTCATTTGGGTAAAAGATGTATTTTATTTCATCTACTACCACTGTGTCAAGTAGCCTGGTGCTTGAAGCATGTATGGGGTACCTGTAAAAAAAAGTACTCGAATTTTGTGTGGACCTAGGGTAGTCATAGACGCTACCCGTTATCTCAGAAATGAGCAGCTTGACCCCCATTTTTTTCTGATTTACTTTAAAGGTGAGGGGTGGTAGTATTTATATCCGTGGCGTTTATGTCGATTGATACGCTGCAGGTAGGAGTTTTAGCCACATATGTTACTATTGTCGTTTATGGGATTTGATTTGGTAGTATACACCCTGTAACATGTTTTTGACAAATAGCTCCTTATTAAGAATTAAAATTACATCTTAAATACATTTCCTTGATTAGAATATTGGTGTCGGTGTATACTCGTCTCGGGCCGTTCTAGTGTGTAGTCGGTCAATTTTTATTTTTATTCCAACGAAATTATTGGTAGGTGTAATGCAGTTTGGGAAACTACTATTAGGACCAAAAACCCCCACGTTAAATCACGTTGTGTGTACAGATACTGATATTCTAATAATGAAAATGTATTGAAAATATATGTGTATATATGATAGGAGACGTGATACAATGACAGGACACCCGAGAAAGTCTCTTTAAAAATTGATCCTGTTTTACTTCATTTCTATATGCAGTTTATATGTTGATAATTTAATCTGAACAATATATCAAAATTATTTTATATTATTATTAAATCCAGTGTACAACAAAACTTTTGTTACATTCAAAATTATATTGTTAATATGATATCATATAGTCGTATCCGTACTATAGGTATAAATTATAATGCTCCAGCCAGCAACCCTCACAGCCCGTACCATCCCTTTCTCCAGCGTTTAGTGGCCTCATTGAGACGACGTTGCCAGGCCTATATCAATGCTCAAGGTGGACACACTCGCTACTGACTGTTAACTTCGCTCTGGACCCCCTCTAGTGATGTGGTTCATTTGCATATGGCAGGTGCGCCCTTTTCATGGACTATTGCTCGTTTCCATACCTTTGGACACTTCTCTTTCCATGTTATAACGTTTCATACATGGCAGTAAAAACTTATCATCAATTATCTTTGTCTTTTTTGTGTCACAATAACTTTTGCTTTTTAGTATATATTAGGAATTAAATGAAGTTTGACCTAGGATGCTAAGAAACACGTTTAATATACAACCACTAATATTTTATACACATACAAAAAAAAGATTTCTATTTACAGTCGTTAATAGGTCTCTGTTTGTCGAGAGACGGGACGTAGCCCAGTGGTAAGGCGCTCGCTCGATGCGCTGTCAGTGTGGAATCGATCCCCGTCGGTGGGTCCATTGGGCTATTTGTCTTTCCAGCCAATGCACCACGACTGGTATATCAAAGGCCGTGGTATGTACTACCCTGTCTGTGGGATGGTGCATATAAAAGATCCCTTGCTGCTAATCGAAAAGAGTAACCCACGAAGTGGCGACAGCGGGTTTCCTATCTGAATATCTGTGTGGTTCTTAACCATATGTCTGAAGCCATATAACGGTTATAATAACCGTAAATAAAATGTGTTGGGTGCGTCGTTAAATAAAACATTTCTTTCTTTCTATTGATCGACATCATCATAATCGAAAATACAGGATAGTCTCTTTAACAACTTGGGGTGCAGTAAAAAAAACAATGCAAGGTAATATTCACCAGTTAAACAAAAAGAACATTTCTAGATTAAAATAAAACTTTTCAGACACAATTGTTTCATTGGTTGACAATAAATTCTTGATACAACAACGTAGTTTTTATTTATAATAGATGCAGGTGTGAGTGTGGGAATCTACTTTTGTGGCACAAAAACAGATGTCTGCCTACGTTAAATGTGATTGGTCGATATAATAATTATTTACAGACGAACTGTCACCTGGACATCGGAATCCACGCAGTGCTGTCAGATATGTCAGGTCACCGACAAAGCCATTGTTAGATAATGTAAAGACGACACTCCCGGTAAACTTTAATTTATAAGACTGTGGTTGTCGCTGGTCGGTGAGGCACGTAGTCTGACTACTCCTCAACTCCCTAGAGAGTTGGAAGGTTAGTCTCGCCCTCCTTTGGCCCGGTCTCATTCCTTTTTCGGTTTTCGCGCCTGGCAAATAACAGACATCAAAGATGAACCGATATTTTTAACTTTACTTTTAAATATTTTAACGTTTTTAAATAATTGTAAATAAATGGATTAATTTAATACTCTTATTTTTATTTTTTATTTTCATGTTATGTAATATGTGATGTCTGAATGTGAATGAAAGAGGGATGAATGGTTTTTTGCTTCAGGTTGGTGGGGACCGTTATCTGGCAGTAACAGCTCCTTGCTCGCCGGCCGCAATATACTGTAAAAAACGTTTTAATTCTTATTTGGTGTTATATTTTTTAAAAACTAATAGGTTACCAGCGTGCTCTTTTTAAATTTGTTTATGTCTATTTTATTATGTTTTAATATTTTAATAAAAAGAAATTTTAATTTGACAGGGCGGTGATCTGCTCCTGTGCTAGTGAGTACAGCCTGGTTGTGTACCCGGTTTGTATTCGCTAGTTTTATATATTAAAGGGTGCCAGCGTCTGATGAATGACTTAACATTATGATTCTCTTGGTTACAGAGAGGCACCTTTGGACTTCGGGATCATCGGAACACGTTTCACTCCGCCAGGACACACCAGACGCAACTTAACCTTGTTACTAAAATAGGCTGACCCTGACTAATAGAGCCTTTCTACTAGAGGTCTCTGAATAATTTAAGAGAATCTCTCTACTAGAGACTCCTCAACAATAAAGGGGGTGCATCCGGAATGGAGGGCACAACGGTTGGGCTGTGCCTGGGGGGGGGGGGGGGGGGGGGGGGGTCCACCGGAAATTGGTAGGCTATAGGGCGTAAGCGGTTTAGGCCGTAGGGTGAGTTAGGTTTGTCCGGGGGACGGTCCCTCTCCCTCCGGCCCGCTTCGCCTTTCCCCTGGTTTTGGCCACACTGAAGTTCCCAATAGGACAGATGTACCCCCCTGATTACTGTACAGAATAAATACTAAATATATGTAAGATTCATATACAATTTCTAATAAACTTTCTGTGGCGCGAACCCTACCTCCTAGTCAACATCCTAATGAGACTACGGGCTAATTAATTATTTCTCCTTAGTACTTTTTAATCCTTTAGAACACCCGTCTAAAATAACGTCGGAAATAAATTAAGTATAGATATAATATAATTTTATTTTATATTTTTTGAACTGACGTAACAAATTTAAAGTAAGTTAATTAAAAAGTCCCTTTCCCTATTTAGAGTAAAGTCAAAATTGACCCTGTAATTCTGCCCCGGACTGGGCCACTGGCTTCCAGAGATCGAGCCCGGGGGGGGGGGGACATGCTCGAAACCCTAGTGGTATGGGAGCATGAAAAAGTTTTAAACAACAACAACCGACAAAGCGATTTATATTCCCTGATTTGTGGTTTTTGTGCTCTGTAAGTATTTTTGTTTTTAATTATTATATTTTCACCTTTCTCAAATATATTAAAGTTCGATAAACCTGTGAAACATTTACCAGTCCTCATAAACATGTTTTTTTTGTGTTTGTTTATTTTATTTGTGTGTGTGTGTGTGTGTGTGTGTGTGTGTGGGGGGGGGGGGTATAAATTTTTTTTTTTAAGTATTCTGTGCGATAGCATTTTTTTTTTAACATTATTTTCACGTAATAATAATAATTAAAAATAATAAATAAATATAAACAAAATAATAAATAAAAACCGCAAGCGGTAATGATGGATTCCCAACCTATAATAACCGTATATTACTCGGAGTCCAACATAAAAGAACCCACATCAAAACGTATTTATAACTATATAATTTAAATAGTAAAGTTTGTTAATAAAGAAAGACAAGTTTCATTCTTCTTTTAGCTGCCTGTAAAAGTAAACAAACATTATTCAGTTTTGCATGTTTGTATCTTTTCAGAATCCGAGACCCCATACCGTCGAGACACACGCCATGTCATAAGATACGAAAACAAAGAAAAAAGAAAAAAAACAAATTATTTTTTATTAGTATTAGTAAATAGAATACTTTTCTTACGATTAATGTACATTTTAAAACTTTTTGTATATTTTTTTTATTGTATTCTTAAAAACCCCCATTAATAATAATTATAAAAAGAGGGTGGTTTGGTGGGATGCGTTTTATCACTCTGTAACACAAAAAACAAGTGATACTCCAGTAACGGATACGGGGTGGGGGGGGGGGGGACTGGGCGTTCTGGGGTTCGACTCCTTTTTCAGATAAGATGCCCCTTTCAACAAAATCTTCTTATGTTTTAAGCACGACTGTATAATTAGATCCATCACTTTACAAAAGAATTATGCACCATGTTCGTAACGAACAAACAACAAAGCGAAATATAAATAGTTATTTACTAAAATTAATTAGTAAAAATAAGCATTTTTTTTAATGATGTGTGAACTGCACGAAAATGGGAAGTATTGGAAGTTGATCGGTTACCACCGGTTTCTAAAACAATAAACGTCTGTCACAGACCGCAGTCTCACAATGGCGTGCTTTCGTTTTTGTCTTGTCTTAACAGGCAACACATGGCGAGATAGACCTACAGGTGTTCAAGCCTTTGACCAAAAGTGGTCTTGGTATTCTCATAGGCGTACGGCTCCCATTTTTGGTTGTTGCCTGAATTGAACGAAAATGCCCGAATCTGGATAACATTTATTTATATTAGCATTACTGCCTAACAGCTATATAAGGGTGGAAACTAAGCACTGCGCAATTTGACATGGATTGCAGTTCATTTTGCTGGTAGAATGATGGAAATACATGTTAAAATGGTCTCAGGTTAGCACATTTTACCAAAATGTTTCTATCGATTTTGAGGATTACCTTGAGCACTAGGGAGCATTTGCCAACCCTCCCCCCTCCCCGCCCTGCCTTTGAAAGAAAAGTTTTATTTAAATTATTATTATTATTATTGCCATTGAGGATTGCCAATAGAACGGGTTCTCATTGGCACTAACAACATACACCATTGCAAACATACATTGTATAAGCATTTATTTTCACTCCAAAATTGAGAACATTTTCGTCTCAGTTTTTTGCTATATGATCGCCTCTGACTGAAGTACCGGTCCGAACAGGTGGTTCATTAACCGATTCACTCCGGCTGTCTCCTGCGCTATATAGCCATATCCCAAAAGGTCAATGCACAATATTACACAACATGGACAAAATACAGCCAGAAGGCTTATCATTAAACATACATATTGTTTTAATTCTTCACCATTTCCTAGAAGTAAATATGTGAACCATAACTTGTGTCACAATTAGGAACTATAGTGGACCGTCATCAATCAACTCGCACCCGGAAGTGATCTGTGTAGTGAGACCTTAATAATCCTTGGTTTATAAATCCGTCGAAAACCGTAGTGCATCCGTGGGAGACCGCGGATAGATCTATATCCGGAGTCATCCGTGAGGTTTTTATCCGTCGTGGATCCTTGCCTGTGTGACCGGGGCTTTAAGTGCATGACTTGTACATTCAGTAGTATGGTAAAATGTTTTTATAATAATAATAGTATTATTATAACAGTCATAATACTACAAAGGCCAAGTTTAAAAAAACGTCTGGTTCCTGCTACATGCCCTCCCCCCCCCCCCCCCCAAATAGGGTACTGTAGGAAAAGAAAAACGTTTTTCTTTTGTTTTTAAATTCTTTTTCAAGCTAATACGGTATTTGCTGAATAATATTCCAGATTACTATTTTAAAAGCTGTTTCTTTGTGTTACAATATAATATACTCTAATCAGAATGATTAATTATTTTCTAGACTAAAAATGTCAAAATCTCGTTCTACCACAATCTGTAATTTAAACACCACCCAAGACACTACACTACACACTACACTACACTACACTACACTACACTACACTACACTACACTACACTACACTACACTACACTACACTAAGACTAATACTGTACTGTACTGTACTGTACTGTACTGTACTGTAATATTATGATAACACTAAAATAACATAATTTGTTCATTGAAAAAAAAAGTTTAAAATCAAATCTGATAAAGGCAGGACTTGAAATAAGTGAGTAAAATATGACCTTTTTTAAATAGCAGGCAAAAGGAAATATGACTTGCTAAAAAGTACAATATGCCCTGCTATATATAGGAATGTTGGTGTGTGAAAAGGTAGGACCTCTGAGGTGTATTTTAGAACATTATGGAATTTCAGTGTTTAAAAATCATATAATTAAAAAATAAAATAGGAATCTATAGGAATCCTCAGATAGTAGTAGTTACGTGATTATGTCCACAGCGTTTTTCACAGTGACTTGTTTAAAACGTTTTATCCTAGAAGTTATTTGATAAATACCTAATTAAGTTTTTGTCTTGGTAAGTTAAATCAATTTCAGAAACGTAAGCCAAAATTAAATTGTTTGGTAAATACGGCCCTTGGTACTTGGAACCCTTATCATTTAAGTCGAAAAAGCCTGGTCATATACTGGTCAAAATGTGTATCTGTCATAGCTGAAGTTTTATGGTGTTAGTTATCTTTTATTAACAATGTAATATTAATTGCATGGCATTATCACTTAGCATGAAGCAGGCATCGAAATAAGTCGAGAACGGTCGTTCAGGTTACCGTAAGAAAAGTCGAGAACGGTGTTTCGTTCTCGACAAAAATTTCAACATAACGGTAGTTTCGTTTCTGAACGTATACCAGGCTATGCATTCCGGACTTCCGCGTTTCATTTTCTCGTAAGGAATTGCATCGATGTTCGCGCGCACTTGTGCAATTGCAAGCAATTATAGGCAATCCGCGTTTAAGCAGCGTCCACTAGATGGATTTACTTCCGCGTTTCGTTTTCTCGTACGAAATTGCACCAATGTTCGTGCACACTTGTGCAATTGCAAGCAAATATAGTCAATCCGCGTTTAAGCAGTGCCCACTAGATAAATTTACTTCCGGAGTTTGTTTCTCGTACCAATGTTCACGCGCACCGATACAATTTTAGAACGTCCGCGTTTTAGCCTTAAAAGTAGTAGTAGGAACAGAAAATCAATTCCAACTTTCATGTAGTTGTGGTAACCTATAGGTTACCAGGCTATATTTTGTGGTAACCTGTAAATGGGTTACCAAACACAATGCTTATTTCGATGCCCGATGAAGGTAACTGGCTATATGGATATCGTTATAGTTTCAGTCTAGTGCTAAACGTTTGGCTAAATTTATATCCCTCTTGAATTGTAAAGAAACTTTTATATAAGCTGTCCAAAAACACTACTTTACATTTGTTGATTTCACAAACCAAAAGACAAAGACAATGCCAGCATGTGCTTTGTTTTTAATTTTGGACATTAAGCACGTGTGATCAATGTGTAGAAATGTTGGATCTGGGTGCGCTGTCCAATTGTTTTAGTGCCCCTCCCCCCAAACATTTCCTCAAACCCAAGGCCAAAATCACCTTGCCCCGAAAAAAAAAAAATTCTACCCCTGTTTATGTTTTATAACTACAATCAGATTAGGGTTACAAAACGTTTTTTTTCTTGTTTATAACTGCAAATATGACTATATCATCCCCAATCCCACCCCTGGCTACGTCAGCGGCGGTGTCACAATCAAATTAAAGTGAGTTTTCTAACTTATTGCGTTCAACTTCCCAATCAATCTTTGCTTACCCATGCGAACTCGGGTCAGCACACGAACGTGTCTGAACACGTTCTAGGTTTTCCCCCTGGCGTCACAACTCACGCCATCCATAGCGTACCCATAATACCTCGGGGTCGGCACCATATGGACATGATTTCGGGGCAACCCACTTTGTGGAATTTCCCCCTGACAGTTGCAAAAACCATTAACCCAGTTAAAAGCGACGCCTCGCTGTGACGTCAGCACAGCTGTTACTGACAGCCTAGTTGTTCGGATACCCATGCTGACAGCTACCAAACCCATTAACCCATTTCACACCGACGCCACACAGAGGTCAGCGTCATGACGCTTTCCTCTGACATCTACAGCTGCAAAAGCCATTGACCTAGTTGGCACCGACGCTTGGAGGTCAGCGTCCCCACGCCGTGACGTCATCAGGCATGTCCCCACGCTTAAAGGTCAGCCAGTTAGACAGGTCACATGACCTAGCTCATTTGCACACAGTGCTCAAGTACCACCTCTATTACTTTTAGCAATGTGGTAAATGTGCTTAAATAAAAGAAAACTCATGATTTTTTCAGTGAAATCAAACACAGGATGCATCATTTGTCACTAAAAGTAACAGTACATTTTCAGTACAAAATGAAATGCATAACCTTTGCGTCAGTGACATCTTTGCAAGTTGAGGTACCATTCCTTTAACTATACTGCATTTCGTAATGCAATATACAAACTTCGATCACACCACCTTCGATCTCTAGAAAACTTCGATCTCTCGATCTGAAGCGACGGTCCCGGCCGAGTTGCTATACAATCTAGTAATAACGACCTTCGAAAACTCAAACTTCGAAAACTCGATAAACTCGATCTCCCGCCATAACGATTTAATAGAGAATGCACCTCTAAAACTCGATGCGTGTGGATTGATCAAACTGTCGTTGCTGATAGTATTTGAAAGACGAATGTATTGTCAATCATGTCAATCAAGCGAAGCGCGCCTGTCTCGGGTGGTCTTGGCTGTCGAGGATTAAGGTGATAATTACAGAATAATAGATCGCCGACCAAGCATAGCGAAATGATCCTGTGTTTGGTAGTCGGTGTTCGTCCGTGGTGGAGAGCCTCGCTACGTAATACTTAATTACAGACACAGTCTGGTTAACTTTAAAGAGCATTTGTAATAATTGTCAGCGTTGTTTGTTTTTGCTCTCAAAGGCGTGAATCGTGTCAAACTTTAGCTTTTCTATTTATATATCAGTTACTGTTTATCAATTATCAATTATCAGTCATTAGTTATGTTAAAAATTGATACATCACAGATCGAGCAATCTTGGGAAGGACCCGGTAACGTGGGGTTTGCCAGATCGGTTTTAAAACGTTCTGCTTTCTTGTCATCCAAGCAATCTTGCGTAGGGCCCAGAAATGGGGGTGGGTGGTCAGATTAGAGAAAGAAAATAGAGGTGCGAAGCGTAATAATTTTGTATAAATAAATGTACTCATAGTGTTATTCGGCATTCAGTGTTTTATTTGTTAGTTACGTTCCGCCATGTTTTGACATCTGTAAAATACGTAAACGTTACTTTCTGTTATTTATATATGTATGTAAATGCCTAGTTGTTTTTTTATGGGTTTTTTTTTTTGTGGCGTCGAAGATGTCAACAGTTGGGGTGGGGTGGGATGGGATGAGACGGGGTGGCATGTGGTGAGGTGACTGATGTATTAATTCTCCTTTCAACTGGGGATATATAGTTTTCAGAGTGCAGAGGTAGGCAGCGAAGCGCACGTTTCTTGCAATATTAAGCAAAATCAACCAGCTGCAATGCAGTTTCAAATTCGAACTCTTATATATTAATTTCGAAAACTCGAACTCCCTGAAACTCGAACTATACTTAACTCCAAAAGAAACGCGAAAATTTTAAAATATTAAAAAACCCACATTTGAATAAACTATGTACAAATCGATTAAGTTGACCAATAGCCATCTTGTCAGCGTATCCAATTCCACATAACGCATGAAAAAAACGAGTACAGTGTGACGTCACGCACGTGCTGAAATTGACGACCAAAATCGATCTGGAATGCAAAACGGGTGGATCATGAAAGATGCGAATTGCACGTGAAACACTACCAGGCCTGGGTATAAAAGAAACGCCAGACAGCAATGTTCAAGCTCATTTTACGAGTAGCGATACAACGATGCCACGACTTAACGCTGATTCCAGACATAGAGCTTTGGGGAATTTGGAGGCCGGAATGGATGCCAGGCAGGTTGCACGTGCTTTCGGTGTCCATGTCTCGACAATCTACCGTCTCATAGACCGATTTCTACAGAACAACAACGTCGTCGACCGTCCACGTAGCGGCCGTCCCAGAGTGACGTCACAGCGCCAGGACCGTTACATCGTCCGAACTCACATGCGTGATCGGGTCGTACCAGCCACCACAACAGCCCGGCAGACAGTGGGAACCCACAACCGCCCCGTTTCCTACACCCACGGTACGACGTCGTCTGATCGCCATCCATCTGAACTGTCGTCGACCGTACACTGGACAACGTCTCACACAGCGACACCGCCTTGCACGACACAACAACTGGGCTGTTCTGCATCGACAGTGGCGGAACCGACAGTGGCAGAACATCGTCTTCTCCGACGAAAGCCGCTACTGCTTAGATAGGGCCGACGGTCGTATGAGGGTGTGGAGGCGTCGAGGTGAGCGCTTCACAGATGCGTGTGTTATGGAGAGGGACCGTTGGGGAGGGCCTTCCGTCATGCTGTGGGGTGCCATATCCTGGGGACGTCGTGTACAACCTGTCATCTTCGACAACAACGGCCGAGGACGCGGCAGGGGCGTCACAGCACAGCGCTACATCGACGAAGTGCTCACGCCTGTGGTGGTGCCTTTTTTTTTTTCGCGGGTCGCACCGTCAGATGGTTTACCAGCACGACAACGCCAGGCCACACACGGCACGGGCCACCCAGGCATTCCTGGCACAGCACAACACCATCACAATGGACTGGCCAGCTTTAAGCCCGGATCTGAACCCCATCGAGCACTTGTGGGACGAGGTTCAGCGCATTGAAACCAACGCCCTGCTCCCGTGGTGACACAGCAGCAGCTCCGCCAGGCCGTCGTGGACACCCTACAACAACGTAGGGGCCTTCATCAGGAACCTCTTCCTCTCCATGGGTAGGAGGTGTGCGGCGGTCATGGCCAGCAATGGCGGACACACCCGCTATTAGTGGACATGTTTGAGTGGCATGTGACGCCATTGAAGAAGCGCCATGGCCTTGACATTTCAAATGACAATGCGACCTCGATTTTTAACATGTCAATAACATGAAATCTCATCTTTACGAATTGTTTAAGTTTTTCATAGAAACGATTATTTTAAGAACTTTGGGACGTATTTCAATGAGTGCACTCAAAACCTCCAATCTACGTATTCGCGTTTCTTTTGGAGTTAAGTATATTTCCTCATCCCGTTCAAGATCGAGTTATCGAAGTTTTACTGTACTATATACGGAATTGGACCTTGGCTTGCAAAGATACGTCATTGAATGCAGTACAATGCAGAATACCATACGGAATTGGATCGTGGCTTGCAAAGATACGTCATTGAATGCAGTACAATGCAGTGGTACCATACGGAATTGGACCTTGGCTTGCAAAGATACGTCATTGAATGCAGTGGTACCATACGGAATTGGACCTAGGCTTGCAAAGATACGTCATTGAATGCAGTACAATGCAGAATACCATACGGAATTGGACCTTGGCTTGCAAAGATACGTCATTGAATGCAGTACAATGCAGTGGTACCAAATTGCAAAACATTATTGTTTTATATACTAGTGTGTTACATGGTATATGTTACATGGTATATGTTACATTCTGGTATCTTCCGACTTGTGGACATTATTGTCTTATATACTAGTGTGTTACATGGTATATGTTACATGGTATATGTTACATGGTATATGTTACATTCTGGTATCTTCCGACTTGTGGACATCACTGTGAGCCACATGGTCGTGAACGACATTGTCTACCTCCACATCGTACACACTGAGTCCCTGCCGACTCTCGCGGGCTGTCTTTGTCATGAACAGTAACTGGACTTCCTCCAGAGTCTTGTTCTTCGTCTCGGGCACGAAGATCAACGTGAAGATCATCCCAACTAAACAAATGCATGCGAACAGCCAAAACGTACCTGAAAGACAATACAATTAGTGGTACTTTGTACAGATGGTTGAAATGCGTTGAAATCAGGTTGTGATATCGAAAAGTGATATCATAGGTGTTACTAATTACATAGGAGAGGGCCTTATAAGTTGACAACTTTTGTCCAATCCTTGTGTTGTTTATGCAATAAAATATGTTTTCAATCGAAGTAATTATAAATTGATTTTTTAACAACTATATGAACATGCACCAACTGGAAAAGAAAATGAATGTTTGTTTAACGACGCATTAGCATGTTTTAAATTAAGGCTATTTCAACATAATATGATTATTTTAACACTTGATCTAAAGTGAGAAGGCGAAAATTAGTTATAGATAAAGCATTACAAACATATTACATATATGTATGTATGTATGTATGTATGTATGCATGTGTGTATGTATATGTATGTATATGAATACGGTTGTGCAGTATATGACAAGAAATGTAATGGATATAACTCCCATACATATCACATATTGTTTATATACATAATATGAAATATAAAACCTTTACCGTACCGTTATACACATAATCATGTTATAATTTTATTATTGTTGTATATTGTAAGACGATGATTCAAGGCACCCCAACTTTGACATTGCCAGTGATCTGGGGGTAATAAAGGTTTAAGAAAAAAGAAAGAAATGTTTTATTTAACGACG
Source organism: Gigantopelta aegis (assembly GCF_016097555.1). NCBI lineage: Eukaryota > Metazoa > Mollusca > Gastropoda > Neomphalida > Peltospiridae > Gigantopelta > Gigantopelta aegis. The sequence continues at coordinate 26,733,864 of NC_054701.1, read as the reverse complement.
CACTCAACACATTTTATTTACGGTTATATGGCGTCACACATATGGTTAAGGACCACACAGATTTTGAGAGGAAACCCGCTGTCGCCACTACATGGGCTACTCTTTCCGGTTAGCAGCAAGGGATCTTTTATTTGCGCTTCCCACAGGCAAGATAGCACAAACCATGGCCTTTGTTGAACCAGTTATGGATCACTGGTCGGTGCAAGTGGTTTACACCTACCCATTGAGCCTTGTGGAGCACTCACTCAGGGTTTGGAGTCGGTATCTGGATTAAAAATCCCATGCCTCGACTGGGATCCGAACCCAGTACCTACCAGCCTGTAGACCGATGACCTCACCACGACGCCACCGAGGCCGGTTATAAAGGTTTAGGAAAAAAATAAAAATAAAATAATAATAATAATAATAATAAAAATAAAAAACAAACATATTATGAACTGTCGAGTGAACAGAGTTGTATACTGTGGAGAATAAGTGGCGTCAACACGGAAAACTGTTCACACAGGCGTATGGGCTCCCATTTCTGTAAGGGGTGGGGGGGGGGGGGCAGACAAGTTTTGTCAGAATAAAAACAAAAATGCCCGAATCTGGATTACAACATTTATTCATATTAGCATTACTGCCAAACGAATCACTACGCATTTTGACATGGATTACATCTAAGTTTGAGTGTAGAATGATGGAAATGCGTGGTAGAAACGTCTTAGTTTAGCCTATTTTGCCCAGATATCGGTATAATTTTTGCCCGAATTAGAGGTTTTGCTCCTAAGCTTATGACCATCGAGAACGACTTTTGGATGTGCAGAATTACCTTATTCGCAATAATTGGTAGCCGAGACTTGATCAGAACACTGAATCGGAAATAAGAGACTGCATGTTTTCGCTTCGAAAGAAGTATGTAGGTCTGCAATCATCAGCTTTAGTATATAGGAATACCAAGAATCCATTTTCGTTTTACAGCCACCCGATATGTTAAAAACAAGCCAAACTACAGACTGACTTCCAAAGTGTTGCCATTTATGTATATAAAATGAAAGCTGGTGATACAGTTAAAACACCACCAGTAACTTTTAGGGCGTCATTTTCAATATTCTGTACGTGTAAATCATTAGTTATATTTATGTCCTAGTCCTCTCCCCTAAACAATTATCATTAACAGACGTTTATACTGTCTATATGTGTACGGCGAGTTCTAACGAACTGGTGTGTCGCGATACTGTACGTATCCCGATAAGTGGATGGCGATACTGTGAGGTAGGCAGTGAAAAATATGTTCTGCTTTTATAAAACATTTACCACTAAATTACATACTAGTATTACAACGCCTTGCTTAAAATGTAATGATCAATTCCAAAGTGTTTTTCATTGTCCTGATGGTAATTTAAAAGTAATTTTATGGAAATCAATAAAACGTATGTACCACGGAAACTAAGGTCAATGTTTTTAAGACGTATATATCTTACAGCTGTCCTATATCGACACATCGTATCGTGGACCTCATACATGGGCGTACATGGCGGGGGGGGGGGGGGGGGGGGGGGGGGGGGGTTCGATGGGTTCGACCGAACCCCCCCTGAAATCGCTTTTTTCATAATTTAATATATCTGACATTATCATATTTACTCAACATCCTATTTATTCAAAATCCTATGTACGCCCATGTCATATCGGAATGCGATACTGTATCGCCGTATCGTTACACCTTTACGGATTTTAAACGAGATTTCAAAATCCCCCGTAATTACTTACCGTATGTTGTGATTGTTTCTGTCAATGTGAGAAAACTGAAGGACACTATAAGGTTAAAAATCCAGTTAACAGCAGTTGCCATGGCAATGCACGTCCCACGCGCCCACAAAGGGTAGATTTCAGAGTTTATGGTCCATGGCATTGGTCCCAAACCTGCATTAGATGCAAAACGCACATAGTAAGGTTAGAGTTTAAAGGGTAAACATACCTAGACAAATGTAATGTTCACTGTTAGACTAGCTCTTTTAATGACAAATTTGAAACGACGCCAAGAAATGAACTGTTCACAACAAGAAACACTCTTATTATATATCTGATGTAACCATTATATGTACTTATTATGTTGTCAAATATATGCAATTTTGTATGATTCATATATATATATATATATATATATATATATATATATATATATATATATATATATATATATGATAAATTATTTTGATCTTTTGAAGTAAATAGAGTGGCCTGCTGACGTTTTGTAGTATTCATCATATAATTAGTTTCTGGCTATGCCATATGAACTAAAAACGACAAAACCAATAACGCATCTTTCCCTTTTTCTTTTGTGTGTGTTTGTGGGGGGGGGGGGGGGGGGGGGTAGCCTTGGGGGTAGAAGTCTTCCTAAACACGAAATCGGAATGGCATATCATCCCGGGGAATGACCGTCATATTACAGACGAAGCACCTGGTAGTGATTTACGGAAGCAGTAAGGACTTTGTCAACTTATCCTTTAGACTGCTTTAGGCAGAAATACAATTTTGAATACGTAAACAGTTTTGTCATTCAGATAGGCCAACAGAACGTTTTACACAAGGAGGAAAAATCTTTTAAACATTTTTAAACTTGATTATTTACTCAGTCACATACCTGGTGCAAAACTAATGACAAACAGAACCAGCCCTAGAATAGCCATCCAGGAATAGTCTGTTGGACAGTACCCTTGGGCCCAGTGCATGCCGGTAGTGGAAACGTTAGTTGCGTTGCAGCGGCCATATTGTGCTCGTTCCTCTTTGTGGCTAGGTTGCGCCTGTAGACACGTTCCATTGGCAATGTCGTCGTAACAGAAGCCGCAGCGACTGTCTTTGATGCAGTCACTGCAGACGCTACAACAGTAGTACATTCTGACAATGACGTTTATTGTGAACAGTTAAACTTGTCTATAAAAACCACCTGTAAATAAGGATTTTCAAGTTTCATAATTTGGTAATTATTGAAAGCAGTGTTTATTATAATGTAGGCTTACAGATTGCAATGTCTTTTAATTATCAAACATGTGGTTACTAGTCTAGTACCTGGGGCCATTGTTTGAAACTTTCAGCCTGTTATTAGTAGTTAAAATCGTCACTGGCTAGCGAAGTCGTAGGCCGTAATTTCCCCGCAGAGGCGGTACGTAGCCCCGTGGTACGAGAACACGTTGTTTTATTAATCATCGGCTATTGGATGTCAAATATTTTGAAATGTTGATGTATAGTCTAAATTTTTTTCATTAGCTACGAATCTTTTATATTAACCATCTTACAAACAAGATAGCACATATCGCGACCTTTGATATACCAGTCGTTGTGCACTGGCTGGAACGAAAAATAGTCCAATGGGCACACTGACAGTGATCGATCCTAACCTGACCGCGCATCAGGCGAACTCTACCACTGGGCTAAATGCCCCCCCCCCCCCCCCCCCCCCCCCCCCCCCCCCCCCCCCCCCCCCCCCCGCCCATCCCAACCCAGTGAAGAAATACAAACTTCAAAATTGATTTCAAGGAAGTATATTTAATGTATTATTGAAATTAATGGAAAGAGCATAAAAGAAGAAGAAAAAAATGTGAAAGAGAGACAGAGTTAGAAAGAAAAACAAAGAAAGAGAGAAAAACCCAAACACTAACGTATATTTGACGTAGCAACTATCGGTGATGACCGTTCCATTTCCGTCGTAGGTTTCCGTGATATTACGATTAATTTCAGGAGAATATATCGCAGACAGCTGAAAACCGATTGCTAAAACGGCAAGGGACATAATCACACCTGAAAATTAACAATGGAAAGGACAAATAATTTGACAAATAGAGCTTACTTTTGTATGCTTTTTGTTTTGTTTTGTTTGTTGTTTTTTTGTTTTTGTATTTTGTTGTTGAGTGGTGGTGGGTTGTTGTTGTTTTTTTGTGGTGGTTTTTTTGGTTGTTTTTTGGGGTAGGGGTGGGTGTGTGTGGGATTGTGTTTTTTTGTTGTGTTTTTTGTTTTTTTTGCTGGCTTTTTTACTTCATCCATTTAATGCTGATTAAGAATGGGCTCACCTGAAAAACTAATCACGGTCAACCGTTTACGACCGAATTTTTCTACGGCCCAAAGACCAATGAACGTTGAAAGAAAGTTGACCGTGTTTGGAACCATAACCAGCCAGATTGCATATTCAACCGGAAATCCCGACATTTTGATAATAGAAGCGCTGTAGTAACTGAAATAGTAGACCAAGTGGGCAATTGAACATTGAAACGTGTGCATCCAACTAGTAAAATTATTTGAACAAGAAATAACAGATTCTGTTTGTACACAAGGCCATACAATATAAAATATAACATTAAAATACTCGAATAGTAACATGGTCCGAATTTATGAAGCCTGTTTTTCTTGAAACAAAACATTGATGAAAAATAGTATGGTATAATATAGTATAGTATAGTATAGTATAGTATAGTATAGTTATTATTAATATCCCCGAGTTATAGCAGTACGTGCATAAGCGTACGAGATGGAAGGGGGGGGGGGGGGGGGGGAGGAGGGGCAGCATCAAAACCTCAAATTCGGGCAAACATTATACAGATATTTGGGAAAATGTGCTAAAATGAGACCTTTTTACCATGTATTTCCATCATTCTACCCTCAACATTAGTTGGAATCCATGTAAAAATGCGTAGTGATTCGTTTGCAACCCAATATAACTTTTTGGTTGTAATGATAATATGAATTAACAAAAACCAGCCTGCCCCCCCCCAAAAACCCCCCCCCAACCCCCCCCCCCCCCCCCACCACCACCACCACCACCACCACCACCAAAATGGGAGCCCGTACGTCTATGAGTACATGCCATAATTATTGATCAGCAATTTACGTCAATGTAAAGTGATGGAATAGTCTGACAAATGATGTTGGCCTTTACAGTTCGCTTGGCCGTGTCCAGTAAAAAATGTTGAATGTAATTTTTTTTTTTTTTTGCGGATGTAAATCTTACATGACAGTGTTTATCCCACAGAGCTGCTGAAAGAGCTGCAGTCCTGCCCCAACGAAGAGCGCCTTCATCACGTGTGGAGTACCACACACTTTACCAAGAACGCAACCTACAACAAAACACGCACATGCAACAAAAACACACTGGCGTAGCCGAGGATTGCAAGATGACAATGTTGGATGAACAGCAAACCATCCCAAAACCCCAGTGGTCATATATGGATGTCACAATCCCCAATATCAAATAATGTTTATGTTACCTCTTGCACAAAATATTCATATACTTTTACCCAGAATAAAACTTTGCATACTCGAATATTATAAATCGATACATGTACATCTTTACACATATGTCACATTGTCAAATTGTTTTTGAAATATTCATTTTGTACCCATTTTATTGTCTTGTACAGAGAAGCCATAGTGGTCTTAATGGTTTTTATTGATTTCTCAGGCACGTGTGTAGAGGGGAGGGCTTCGGGGGATTAAAAACACACCCGCCTGCTCTAACAAATTTTCTTTGTTTTTTTCAGTATATTTCTCGGAGGAGCATTACGCGACCTCGACCCCCTCCCCCATACATTTCGCTCGACAACAGTCTAGACCCCTCCCTGCATACGTTCCTGCACACGCGCCTGCTTTCTAATACAACTTGCTACTTCTTTAACTTTGTTACCCTGATCTAATTGCTTATCACGATTTATGACTGTTCTTATGTCGTCGAGTTCTCTCGTGACGTCATCGGTTCCACGTATCTTCACGAGCACAGTACGCGCCTCGACATCTCGTCCCTTGCTCACAAGCCAACGAGGACTTTCTGGGAGGAAGAAAAATCCACAGAACTGGATCAGTGAAGGTGCGCCTGCTAACCCAAGCATATACCTGCGTATAAAACACGAATGACGTCATAAATGTAGAGCCGGTGTAGACTGATAGTTGCTAGTTACAAGAAGGGTGGGATGTCTAATCTCTAAAGTGACTTCCATTTCATTTCATTTCATATTTATGTTCAATTTTTATTTGTATACTTTCGATGAATATTCTAGATTTTTCTTTAACGCTTATGTCGTCTTCACCAGATTCCTACTACTAAATGTCTGTGTGTGGAGGGTGGGGGACGTGCGTGCACGTGGAGCGTGT